>NC_068566.1:26880257-27183287 GCF_025698545.1 Gossypium raimondii | reverse complement strand
CTCAGCCATTGGTAGGACATTCAAGACCAGCACCCGAAACATGAAATCCCTAATGACATGTCATTTGTATCCTACGAATTTCTAAGGTTCAACCGGAACTCGATAATCGTCATGGCATTAATTTGGATATACATCATTCAATAGCATTATAAATACATAATAGCATACAATTGAATAAAATGAATATAGTAATTCGTACCTACGAACTTACCTCGACAACTAGGACGTAGAAACAAAATCGAGCTAATCTGAGGCCTTAACTTTTCCCTTATCTAAATCTGTACGTAGTCTATCTTGATCTAAATAGACAATTCTAATCTATTTAATACTTCTATTATTCAATTCAGTCCATAATTCATATTTATGCAAAAGTACCTTTTTGCCATAATATTTTAACTTTTTACAATTTAGTCCTTAAGCTCATAAATTGAAATCTAAGCATTTTAATCCTCCTTTCAAGCTAGTCGATTTCTCTAGGGACTTAAAACAACCCATACAAACCATAATTTCATTAATTTTCCATAAGCTTTTACTATTTTTACAAACAAGTCCCTAAATGCAATTTTCATCAAAATTCCCTTTAACAAATTTATTTATTTGTCAATAAGGACTCATAATCTATCATTAAACATCAAGAATCATACAAAATGGAATCATACAAAATCATGCATTGCATAACCCTCAACATTTAAAAGTTTTACAAATTGATCCCTGGGCTAGCTAGATTAAGCTGAAACGACCTCAAAAAACCTAGAAATTATTAAAAATAAGCTTGAAATCGCATATCATGCAACCATTAAGCTAGCCGAACCTTCAAGGTGTAAAAATGGAGGTTTTATTTCTTTTATTTCAATGGAACTAACCCATTAGGAAGATGATACCTCATTTTATATTATTTTAATTTCATTAATTTATTCAATTACTATTTTATCCTTTGTTATTAACTAAACAAAACACCAAATTCATGCCCATCGTTGTCCACTAATATTATGAATGGTATAATTACCATTTAAGTCCACTCACTTAAAATTTTTATAGCCATTTGGCCCTTTTAACAAATAGAACTCTACTTTTGCACCATTTATGATTTAGTCCATTTCACTTAATTAATCGTGCAAACATCAAAATTTCTTAAAAAATTTTAATACGACCTTAATAACATCCCATAGAAATTAAAATAATAATAAAATAAAAATTTACTCATCGGATTTGTAGTCTCAAAACCACTATTCCGATTTCACTGAAAACGAAGTTAACAAACAAGCTTAACTAGATTTACAATTTAGTCTTTTTATAATATAAACTCAATATCTATCAATTTCAAGCCAAATTCATCAATTAATCAACAATGGAAACTTGCTAAAATTTCAACAATTGATCAAATTGATACATGGGCTAACTAAATCGAGCTCCTATGATCATAAATTTATAAAAATTACATGAAAAAGGACTTAATTTGGCTTGGTCGAATTCTTTCAAAGCTTGGGAGGTTTTTCTTTGGTTTCAACAATGGTGGAGGGTGGGATGATCGAAAAAGATGATGTTTCTCTAATTACTTCATTTTTATATTAAGATTATAAGTTAATTAAATTTGGCTAATTTGTTTAATTAAACTTTATTATTCCTTAATTAACAACTAATATTTTATAATGTTTTCAACTAACTCATATTTATTATTGGTTTATTTCCATTTTGGTCCACTGAAAATTGCCTTCTAGGTCCTAAAGCCTTTTGTCAATTAAAATTCTAAAGTGATTGGACTTTTACAATGTAGTCTCTGAGCCTTAATCAATTATTTAATCGGAGAAATTATTCGACCATTCTTTAATATATATCTATATTAACTTCGTAAATATTTCTATTTTATATTTATGGACTCAATTTACAAAAATGAGATTTTGAAATCGCATTTTTTGATACACTGAAAATCGAATCGTTACATTTAACCCAACTAACTCAACAACCTTTCATTCTTAACCCGCTCACAATTTCCTATTCGACCAAACCATAACCCAAGAAAATCCACAATCAAATTATTCATATATCCTTACCCTGAACCAATAACTAAATATCACCACAACCTCAATCAAAGTAAACAAAAATACCAAAGTTGATGGTCACGAAACTAACTAAAATTTTGACTAAGGCAAGTGCTACAATCAATTAATACTATAGTTACGGTGAACAAAAATATCATTCCCATTAGGACTACAAGTACTAGTAATTACCTTCTTTCTATTATTTAACCGAATAATTCGAGTGACCGATTAAAAACTAAAATTAACTATATAATTATAAACAAATGCGACAAAGAACAAATCATGAAAATAATCGAATAACAATCAAGAAACAAAACAATACCCAAGAAAGAATCCACTTGGATTTTATCTGTCACTGTCAATCTAAATTACGCAATTTCTTTACTTAGCATTTTGATCCGTAGAAATTCCTATATTATGCTAATATCTATTTCGAGCAAAAGAGCAACAAACTCTAGGTTGATTAATTGAAATTTCTTTCTAATTAAAACTCCTTTATCTCATTAATTTGTGCTATGAATTACCCTATTAGATTTGACTCTAATTCAACAGATTTATATCATCTTATTTCTAGGATTGCATGCAACTTCACACAATTACGTAATATCTAATCTTAAATAGGGTCTATTTAACCACCGATTTCACTACATCGAATATGGATTAATACTCTAGAAATATCAAATCAAGAATTAAGCACCCATAATTGAGAACAAGAAAATAAGTATTTATTGCATAAAATAAAAATCAAACGCAGAATCCATAATAGGGTTCATCTCTCTAAGTATTAATAAAATTAGTTCATGCTTAAAAATAGAAAAAAAATCCAAGATATAGTATAACCGAAAGAAATAAAGAAACTCATGATAACTTCCTAAGAAATCAATTGGGAATCTTCAATATTGACGGAAATATGCTTCAAAGTCAACTTCAATGGTGTTTTTCAAGTTGTTTTCTTGAGTATTCACTAACAGCTCCCTCATATCTTCTTATTTTTGTCATATATACATCTTAGCATGCCTGAAAAACCTAAAAATCGTGATTTTCCACTTTTCAATGTATAATCCCGTGAAATTGACACGGCCTACAACACACCCTTGTGGTTTACACAGTCGTGTGGTTTGGCCGTGTGAAAATGTTCAGCCTGTGTGGCTCCTTCAACTTGCTTCAACATTCTGATTTTCACTCATTTTTCGCTCATTTGGCTCTCAAGTGCTCTGTTAAGAATTAAAACGTGAATTTAAAATATCAGGAGTATAATATTCATAATTAACATTAGATAATCACCCAAAAACGTGTTAAGAATGAGGTTAAAATACGTTACTTTTAGCACTTATCAAATTAACTTAAGCGTTTGCTTATCCTCAAGCAAAATTCTCAACCCATATTCAAGTTAACTTCCTTTAATTTATTGTTCTCATCGACAATGTCTTAGGATAACCTACAGATAATAATGCATTGGAAATTCAAACTAACATGACAATAAAGAATACAAGCAATCTAAGCAGAAATTTTTAAAGCTTAAAAACATAGGCGTCTCCCGTAGGTAATTACTTGAAATTCAAACTCAATAAGAATTAACACCCTCACGAAAGGTCACTCAAGCAGTCAATGTGTTTAAAGTTCAAGTATTGTCCACTCAACAATCAAACAAGAAATTCTATTACCATAGGCTTGCTTGAAAATCAAATTTCCACCATTATAAAATGATATGACACACCAATCAACAGGTAATTACAAGGCTAAGGTTAAGGGTTCGAAGAAGGTCATAAAAGGTGGTTACAACCGAGAGACGAATTGGTAGGCTACCAAACAAAAAAAATTACAATAATTTAACATCAACAATAAATAAATATTGGATGTTAGCTTTTATACAGAAGATGAGACTAACGATTCAAACTCTTTTATCATTTTTTTTCAATAATGCAAATGATAAAACATAGCCAGACAACTAACCAAATCAAATCTTGAAAAAAATAGAGTCAATAAAAATGTGATTTACAAAATTAATGTGCTTTTGGGTTAGCATAAACGGGTGATAAGTGAACAAAAAATGGATTAGAATTAATGGGGTTTACTAGGGGGTAATTTAACGGGTAAGCTATTTAAAGGCTAAATGAGTTAAATCCTAAGTGTCTGTATCATTTCAATATATCAAATCAATAATATGGTCTCGGCATGTATAATTAAAGCAAGTTCTAGAATAACAAATTTAGTTAACATACTCACAACCAAAAATAAAATGAGCACGGAACAATAGATGCTCTATAAGCTCAAAAACTCACAAAAATTATGGTTTGATGTCAAACTCGTAAATTTAAAATTTAAAGGTAATGCTTCAATTAAAGGAGACATTCTAAAATAATAATTTTTTTGAAAATAGCTTATCATGTTTTACTCTCTCGTGTCTTAAAGTATAAATAACACCATGCATAGAAATCGACAAATTAATCCCAATCAAAATCAATAAAGACTCCAAATTTAGAAAAACTAACTCTAATTTAAGGTTTGAGGAAATTACTTAAACAAAACAACAATTCAGGAACTATATTGCATAAACATATAAAATCCTTCCCACACATAAGATGTACATTGCCTTCAATGTACAAACAAAATTAGTCATAATAAGAAAAGCATCATAAGAAAGGGAGGAAGAGAATTGAAACTGTCCTGAATTTGGATGATTGTGTCGGAATAGTGAAATCTAGAAACGTAGGAGATCCTAAACTAAGTGCATAGTTCTGTGCACACTAATAATAAAAGAGATCGTGTGGTTCAACCGTGTATCTCACTGAGCCTTTGTGGTTTTAATTTTTTATTCCAGTCGTCACACAGTCGTGTATCCAAGCCGTGTGGATCACACTATCGTGTCACTCAGTCGTGTATCTCTCTGAGCCCGTGTGTATCCTAAGAAAATTTTAAAAATTGTTCCAGTATGCATACGATCTGTAACACGCCGTATGTCTAGGACATGTGTCTTCACTCAGACCGTATGAGCTTGTCGTTCGCTTTTCTCATGGTCGTGTTTATAGACATGTGAGTCACACGGCCGTGTCGCCAGGCTGTGTGACTCTTTGGGTCATATGGCTCCTAAGTTTTTCTATTCCCCGTGTGCATATAGGCGTGTTCCCATGCTATGTAGGCCACACGATCGTGTTGCTAGGCCGGTGTGGTCCACTTTTTTATTTTTTATTTTCTTTAAGTAATAAAAATAATATGTAAGAAATTAACATACTAAGCATGCAACACAAATAAATGAAATAATAAACATAAAACACTCGAGTTGCCTCTTGAGAAGAGCTTATTTAGAGTCTAAGCTCGACTTCTCTTTTCAAGCATACGGTTAATTCAAATTTTGGAGTCGGAGCTCCTCTCTTTCGTTATCAAATTCATCACCAAGATAAAGTTTGAGTCAATGATTATTTACCTTAAACATTCCATATTCAGGATGTGTTACCTCTATTAGGCCATAAGGAAATACCTGTTTTACCATAAATGGATTCAACCATCTTGACTTAAGCTATTTAGGGAACATTCGTGGATCTAAATCATCTAGTAGCACTTTGACTCCAACTTTGAATCGGTGTGTCCTCTTTAATTTCTCACCACGACGTCGTTTTGTTACTTCTTTATACGTTCTTAGGTTCTCATAAGCCTGTATTTGTTATTCATCAAGTTTATCGAGCTGCACCATTCCTTCTTCACTTGTATCTTGATTTCTATCACCTTGAACAAGACACGGTTCTAACATGTCTTCATGAGTAATTTCTTGCAATGAATGTTGAGCCACATGATTACTAACATTAACAAAATAACGAGTATCATCTCGCTCACTAGAAACTCTCACAATATCACATGCTAGAAGAGTGACCTTTTCATCACCTACCCTCCGCACAAGTTCACCATTACCCACATTAATAATAGTTCTGGCAGTGGCTAAAAAGGGTTGACCTAAAATCATGGGTACCTCAATATCCTCATTCATGTCCAATAGAATGAAATCAATAGGGAATATGAATTTATCTACTTTAACAAGCACATCCTCAATAATACACCTAGGATACTTAATTGATCTATCATCTAATTGAATCCTCATCCTAGTGGGTTTTGGTTCCCAGAGACCAAGTTGTTTGAACATTTTATAAGGCATTAGATTTATACTAGCACCCAAATTAGCCAAACCTTTTTTAAGAATTAAGCTACCAATAAAACAAGGGATAGTAAAACTCCCTGGATTATTAAGCTTGGTGGGTACTTTGTTTTAGAGAATGGTTGAGCACTCCTCACTCAACTCCACTATGGATAACTCTTCTAACTTCCTTTTATTCGTTAACATCTCTTTTAAAAATTTTGCATATTTGAGCATCTGCGAAAGAGCTTCAATAAAAGGTAAGTTACTATGTAATTGTTTAAAAATTTTAAAAAATTTACCAAATTATTCGTCCATGCAGTTTTTCTTCAACTTTGTCAAATATGGAATTGGTGGTTTGTAATCTCTGATCACCGACTTATGTTCTTTCTTGCATTCCCCAACCCCATCAATTTTCTCAATAGGTTCTGGATTCAGGTTCTTTTTAGGCTCGACTACCACGTTTCCACTTCGTAAAGTGATTGCTTGGACTTACTCTTTTGGGCTGGTTTCAGTGTTACTAGGTAAACTATCTTGTTGTCTCTCTGAACCAATTTAACAAGCTGGCTAATCTGATTCTCAAGACCCTGAATAGATATATATTGATTCCTCAAAGTTGTTTAAGTGTTCTGGAATCTAGTTTATGACACTGAAATAAATGTAGTCAACATCTCTTCCAGATCTGGCTTCTTTTCTTACTAATAAGGTTACTAAAAGCTCAGAAGGGGTTGTGACATTTGATTTCCTTGACCAGCCCAAGAAAAATTCAGATGATTCCTCTATCATGAGTTATAATTATTGTTATAGGGATTGTTCTGAGGTCTAGAATTACTACCTATAAAGTCGACTTGCTCATGCTCCATGTTATACTTGAAGGGAAAATATTCTAGATGGATCATCCCCAATCCAGTCACATCACATTGCATTACCGAATTCACTTGTTTACTAAAACTCAAACCGTCAATTTTTTACTAAGAGCTTCAACCTGACTTGCCAATATAACAACTACATCTATATTAAAAACATTAATTGCCTTGGTAAGCTTTGTTCCCATAACTTGTCACTGATAATTATTCAGTGTTCCGCCAATTGTTGCATCAATTATCTGTCTAGCTGAGGGATTTAAACTGTTATAAAAAGTTTCAATTTGTAGCCACAAAGGTAACCCATGATGAGGACACCTTTTCAAAAGATCCTTAACTCTCTCCCGTGCATTACATAGTGTCTCAAGCTCAAATTGAGAAAAAAAAGAGAAATTATTCCTCAACTTGGCTGTTTTGGCTGGTGGAAAATCTTCAACAGAAATTTTTCAGTCATCTGAGCCCAAGTCTCACCTCATGGAAGTGAATTCAACCATTGTTTCGCCTTGTTCCTCAAATAGAATAGGAACAACCATAATCGTATAACATCATCAGTAACGCCATTGATATTAAATGTATCATAGATCTCCAAAAATTTAGCTAAATAAACATTCAGATCTTCATCTTGCGACCCACCAAACTGAACATATTGTTGCACCATCTGAATTATGTTCAGCTTAATTTCAAAATTATTTGCAGCAATAGTCAATCTAATAATACTCGATTTAGCCCTAATCAGAGTGGGCTTAGCATAGTCATAAATAGTCTGAGGAGCAGGATGTGCAAGAAGTTGCGGATTACCAAGATTAATAATTATCTCCACAACAATGTCTTATTGCTCTTGATTGTTTATGAATTTTTTTTTGTTGTCCTTGCATTGTTTCTCTAACCACTTTCCAATTTCTATGAAAAATCTTTTCAATTTCACTATAAAAAAACTAATGGTTTCAACAGGTTGCCTCTAGTCATAGACCAAGGGAACCTGAAAGAATCAAATAAAAGAAGAATCAAAATTTAAAAATTAAATTAAAAACAAAAGTATTAAAATAAAAATGACTAAATTAATAGAAATAAAGTTTTCTTAACATTCTAGTCCTAAGCAACGACACCAAAAATTTGATGGTCATGGAACTAACTAAAAATTTGACTAAGACAAGTGCACCTATCAATTAATAGTATAGTTACAATGAGCAAAGATATCATTCCCACGAGTACTACAAGTACTAGTAATTTTCGTCTTTCTATTATTTAATCAACTAATTTGAGTGATCGATTAAAAACTAAAGTTAACTAATTTAATTACTAACTAATACAACAAAGAACAAATCACGAAAATAATTGAATAACAACCAAGAAACAAACAATAACTAGGAAAGAATCTACCTAGATTTTATCTGTCACTATCAATCTAAATTACGCAATTTCTTTACTTAGCACCTAGATCTCTAAATTATGCTAATATCTCTTTCCAGCATAAGAGCAACTAACTCTAGGTTGATTAATTGAAAATTTTCTAATTAAAACCCTTATTATATCATTAACTTGTGCTATGAATTCCCCTATTTTATTTTACTGTAATCGGATAGATTTATATCATCCTATTTCTAGGATTGTATGCAACTCCACTCAATTACTCAAGATCTAATCTTAAGCAATATTTATTCAACCACCTACTTAAGCACATCGGATATGGATTAATGTTCTAGAAATATCAAACCACACATAATTGTAAATAAGGAACTATGTATTTATTGCCTAAAATAAAAATCAAACGATAGAATCCATCATAGGGTTTATCTCCTTAGGTATTTAGAAAATTAGTTCATGCTTGAAAATAGAAAAAATCCAAGATACAATATAATGGAAAGAAATAAAGAAATTCATGCTAACTTCCTAAGAAATCAACTGGGAATCTTCAATCTTGATAGAAATTTGCTTCAAATTCGACTTCAATGGTGTTTTTCGAGCTGTTTTCTTGAATATTCTCAACGGCTCCCTCCTATCTTCTTATTTTTGTCATATATACTTCTTAGCATGCCTGAAAAACCTAAAAACTGTGATTATTCGCTTTTCAATGCACAATTCTGTGAAATCAACACAGCCTACAATAGAAGATAGGAGGTTCACACGGTCGTGTGGTTTGGTCGTGTGAAAAGGTTCATGTAACAACTCATTTTCAGTCATGTCAGAACAATGGTTTCGAGACCACAAATCCGACCAATGAATTTGCAATTATTATTTAATTCATGCGAATCAAATATATTTTTATATTGAATTTTGATTTGATATTTTTTTTGTTAATTGAACAAATAGCTAAGTATTAGTAGGTTGTCTTTAAAGTCAAGTGTTTTTAGAAAATGAGGTATTAGGACCTTGTTTTTGTAAACTGAGCCTATAGATATTTTTATTAAATATTTATGGAGCTATTATATCGAGTGTGTGAAGGTTCGGTTCGGAATTTTAATGTTTGGTTAATTAATTAAAGAAAAAGGATTAAATTATAAAAGATGTAAAACTTCATCACTATTTATTTTAACTTAAATGCATAACTAAGATACGTTTAAGGATTTATAAGGCAAATAGACCATTATTTATTTAGTTTGGACTGTTGGTAAACATTTTATTCATTAAATTAAAAGTTAAATAAGTAAAATAAAACAAAGTAAGGTGCATATCATCTTTTTGTTTGAGCTTCCACCGAAAACCAACCTAAAAACCTCCATTGATGAAGCTTTGAGTTCGGTCAAACAAAGCCCTTGCATGTAAGTGCATTTTTATTTTGTTTTTTATAATTTTGAAATCGTTATTGTAACAGTTCATTTTTCAGTGGTGTTAGAAACAGTGGTTTCGAGGTCACAAAACCAACGACTGAATTCGTAAATATTATTATTTAATATTTACGAGTCAAATATAGTATTGTAATAAATTTTTCTTTGATCATTTATGTTATTTGAATGAATAATTAGATTCAAGTGGTAAATCATTAAAGTCAAGTGGTTTTGGAAAATGAGATTTCGAGACCTCATTTCTATAAACTGAGCCCGTAAATATTTTATTAAATATAATATTTACAGAGTTTTATTAGATTTATATTAAAATTTGTTAAGAAATTTTAACGTTTAAATAGTTAATTAGCGAAAATGACTAAATTGTAAAAGATGTAAAAGTTGAATTCTATATGTTAAAAGGGTTAAATGGCTATGAAATCTTAAATTAAAGGACTTAGTGGGTAACTATACCATGTATATTGATACTGGGCAATTATGGGTATGATTTTGTCATTTTATAAAGACAAAATGGTAATTAAATAATAAATTAAGTTTAAACAAAGATGAAAACAATATCATCTTTCCCAAATGGAATGAGCAGCCGAATTCTCCATGGATAAGAAACCAAATCATTCGGTCATTCTTTATTCTTCATGCATGGCGAGTAATTTTGTTTTATTTTTAGTAATTTTTATTTTTTCGAGCTCGTATTAGCTTAATCTAGCTAACCCGGGGGTTAATATGTAAAACTGTTAAATATTATAGATTACGCCATGGATGAATTTGATATCTTTTTGAAGTTTTATGATAGATTGTTAAGATTGGTTGTTAAATAGAAGTATTTTGTTATGTGATTTTTAGTAATTTTAATGCTAAAGGATTAATTTATTAAGAAGTAAAATTTAAGGGATTTAATGTAAAATTTTGATGATTATGGGCTGATATGTGAATAAGAGAAATTTGGCTAGTTTGGTTGATGGTTAAAAAATGGCAAATTTCAAGTTTCAGGTTTAGGGACTAAATGCATAAGAGGTAAAATATTTGGGGTAATTTTTTAATTTTATAATAATATGAATTATAATTTTAAATTAGATATTTTGATTTATTTGAACTATTTAATTGAATTAAATTACTATTTAGATAAAGAAACGACTCAAACGAACACTAATCTCTGAAAAGCCAAAATAGCGGGTTAGTCGTTAGATCATGTTAGGGCACCGTTTTGGTACAGGTAAGTTCGTACCATGTGTAATATGTTAAATTAAATTCCTTGTTAATTTTTTTGTTCAAATAATTGTGGTGTTTGTAATTTTGAATGTGGTTGATGAAAAATTAATATTGAAATTGAGTTGAATGAGATATTAGCTAGCTTTGTGCCAGTGTATATTATCAGGTTTTGTGTCTAGCAAGCTTTGTGTCGGTGTATATTATTAGGCTTTGTGCCTAGCAGGCTTTGTGCTAGTGTATATTATCAAGCCTTAAGCCTAGCAAGCTTTGTGCCGGTGAATTATATTGGCCCTTGGACCTAGAAGGTTTCGTGCCGGTGTAATAGATCAGATAACTTGGATTATACAGTTTCGAATGCTGGTCCTTGATGTCCTACCTGTGGTTGTGGTCCTGCATTTGTTGTGAATTCTTCACAGCTCTTGTGAGCAGCATCATGTAGCTAACATGTCGACTCACATCTCGTATGAGCAAGCCCATTTCACAACTCGTGTGAGCACTATTGGAAAGGTGGCACACTTTGTGTAAGTATTCCTGAATATTCGATGTGATTCTATATGGTTCAACAGGTAAGTAAAGGTTAATGGAAAGGCATGTATAAAAACATGATGTTCACATGAAATGGAAAAATGGATATGCATGTATGAAATGAAAAGGGTAAGTATTTATCATGTGATGAATGAAATATGCATGGAATTCATTTCTTAATATATTCTATGTTTCGTAGATGTTATATTTACTTATTATCTTCTAACTATGTGAATTCAAATGAGAAGAATGTTTAATGGATATATATATATGAGATGGATGATATATATAAAGCCTAAATTTTTAATGCCATGATTTACTTGGAACTTACATGAAATGTTATATTTACTAACCTTAGGGGGTGATGTGTATAGGAAAGGAAGTTTTGCATATGACACGATGAGAGTATATTTGGTTGTTTAATTTAATGCATTTGGTAAATTTAAGTTCTTTATACAAGCTTACTAAGCAATAGTTGTTTACGTAGTTGATTTTCTCTATTTTTATAGGTCATCGGAAAGCTCGATCGGTTAGAATTGTGTCAGAGCACGATCACACTACCCATCAATCCATTTTGGTAGACTTTGGTTATTCTAGGAAATGGTTATAAATGACATGTAATAGAGTTATAAATGTAGTCTTGGTGATTGGTTTGTTTTCAAATGGTGCCAAGTTCATTTATGTTCATGCCTTTTGTTGAAGGCTTGTAAATGATGTGTACTCATATGACACGATAGTAATTATGCATGCCCTCATGTGAGTAGGAAGAAGATGGTTGTGTGATATGTGGTGATATGGTTATTTGGTATGTATAAGTCTAGATGTTGATTTGGTAGTGTTTGAGTTGATCCTAGCTTGTGCATGTTTAAAACTTAATGTTTTGATTTGTAAATGCATAGGTAAGTGTTTGCTTCTAAGATATATTATGTGACATATAATTAGGTGACTTTTGACTACCTCTAGAAATGAGTAAAAATCAATAATGTACATGTTTGTATGGTGAATGTTTCAAGTATGTGAGTGGTTTGACATGTATCAAATTGATGATTGAATTGTGGTGCCTTTGAATGGCATATTGGTTAGAATATACGGGATGATTGAAATGGTTTTTTTTGCATGTGTTTGAGGTGTGTTTTGATCATGTGAATGTGTGGAAGAAAGATGTATCTTGGTATGCATGCATAGGTCTTGAAATATGGCCATGTGACCCAAGTTAGAGAGTTACACGGTTTAGCACAAGGGCTAAGACACGGCCATGTGTCCCATAGTTCGGATTCCTACACGACCATGTGACCCTTGTTTCACAATTTTTCATGTTTTTTCTTGAACTTTCTAATTTGTTTCAAATTGGTCCCTAATTATTTCCAAACTATTTTTAGGGCCAATCAAGCTCAATTTAAGGTCCGTAAAAGTATTTATATCATAATTAAGTTATGTTATCAGATATAATTATGTAAATTTCATGTTGATCCATGTTTCAATGTTTAAGGTTATGGTTTGAACTGTAATGCTCTATAACTCTAATCTGACGTCGGGGATGGGTTAGGGGTGTTACAGTTGTAGCATAATCTAGTTAACCCAGAGACTATTTTGTAAAACTGTTAAATATTTTAAAGCTTATCATTAATGAATTCAAGGTGTTCTTGAGATTAAATGATGAATTAGTAAACTTGGTTGTTGTTTAGGACTATTTTGTAAAGGAATTTTAGTTCTAAATATAGGGATTAATATGAAATTATGTAAATATTCAGCATGTAAATTTGTGAAATTTTCAAGTGTTAAAGGCTGATTTGGGATGCTATTAAATTCGGTTTTGGAGTATTAGGGGTTAAATGTGAAATTTTAAGGGCTAAATTAAACTAAGTGTAAAAATTTAGGAAAGATTTGTAAAATAAAATTTATAGGTCATGTGCATAGAAATGAGTTTGATAGTGCATTTGAAATTGATAAAGTGAATTTAATCATTATATAGATCAAGAATGGAATCATACGAAGGATAAGCGAGAAAAAGAAAAGTCGTAAATTAGTCCCTACAAATCTACTCGATAGCCAAATATACTAGGTAAGTTCACAGTATAAATAAATATATATACATTTATAACATGTGTTATTATGATTTGATTTAATTGTATTTGATGTTAGTTTTTTATAAATTGAAATTATAACTTGTTGCAAATAAGTACAGCTGAGAAAGTGAATATTTGGTAGTTGTTGAACATTTGAAAAATATGATTTTTATGATTTTGGAATGAACTTAGTTGTTTGGCAACCATGCGTACGAATATATTTTTGGAAGTGCCTCTAAATTATTAAATGTGGTAAATTCTGTTAAAATGCTCGTTTGTATGTAGTAAACAATTAGGATACGATTGGCGTGCCAATAGGGTTTGAACGCGCAATTGTACGGGTTTGCACTTCGGTGCCTCTCTTAGCATTCCAATGCTCTCTGGTGTGATATGGTTACCCGAGTATCCGAGTCATGTTACTATAGTTCATCAAGCTATGAAAAATTTGTGATTAATCTTATAATGATTTGATTTTTTTGATGTTTACCCATTAGAAGGTTTGTATCATAGTATAATCATGCAAGAATGTTTTATATGGGTGTTGATGGAATGAAATGTAAATATATATATATATATATATATATATATATATATAAGGATTTTGATTAAACCATTGATGAACATAAAGTATATGATGAACTATTTCAGTACTAATTCTATTTGTTCTCGTAAATAATTTTCAAGTTTAATTAATCTAAGTTATTTTAGTTTTCAAATTTTTAATTGAGGTAAGTTGATTTGAATTTTAGCTATGAACTTACTAATTTACTTAAGCTTACTTGGTTTGTTTTTGTTTTCTGTAGTTAACGTTTTACGAAACTGGTTGGACGGATCAATATCTAGGCTCACACTATCAAACTCTTGTTTTGGTAGTTTCTAATTTGTTATTTTCGGTATTTCCAGTTTTGTGACATAAATATGGGGTGTTGAAGTTAATGAATTTAAAACTCTAGTTAGATTTGTAATGTGGTTAAAGTTGGTATATAATGTTATGTTTCATGTTTCATGATCAACTTGTGATGAATGTGGTAAAACTAATTAGGTATATCATGTTGATTCTATTTTGTGAGATGATGATTTGTGACATTTGAATGGTAAACATGATTTTGGTATTTTGTATCTTGAAATGGTAACTTGTCGTTTGATGTCATCCTTGGAGATTTGTTATTGAAATTGCTATTTTGTTTTGGTAATCTTTTGGAACTTTGGTTGGGATATGTTGGCATTAGAATGTTTGGTATAAATGGTTGATTATGGCATATGTTATTTGGAATTTATTTGATAATTGAATAAGGTTGATTTGTTGATTATTGTTTATATTGAAATGTGATGCCAATGAGGGCATATTGGTTAGACACATAGGTTGAATGTAAATTAGTATATTTTGGCATGTTTTGGTACATTTTTAATAGGTTAATGTGGATATAAATGCATGGCTTAGTGTTTAAGAAATTGTAGGTGAATTGGCTTGTATTTGAAGGTATTTTGGGCACACACAATCTGGGACAAGGTTTGCCACACGACCGTGTGTCTCACACGATTGCATGACACAATCATGTGGCCTCTTTGATTTTTGGTGTAGGTTTGTTCACACGATCACATAGAGTTATACGGCCATGTTGTTGAGCAACACGGGCTAAGCTCTGTCACACGGTCGTGTGACCTCTATTTTCATTTTTTACTAAAGCATTTGTAAAAGTTTCATTTTAATCCAAAATTGTTCTCGGATTGTTTTAAATGTTTCGTAAGTTTGAGTTAGGTATCGTTTTGATTGAATAGCATGGAAATGATTGCAAATGAATTATTTGGTTATTTTTTATTAAATTGTGAACAATGTTAAATTTTTATGGTTGTAGTATCTCATAGCTTGAACTGGGCGACCGGACTGGTATAGGATCTTATAATTCCACTCGTGTGGCTCATTCAGCTTGCTCCGACACTCCGATTTTCACTCGTTTTTCGCTCTTTTTTCCCAAGTACTCTATTAAGCATTAAAACATGAATTTAAAGAATTAGGTGTATAAAATTAACAATTAACATCTGATAATCACTCAAAAACGAGTTAAGAATGAGGTTAAAATATGTTACCTTTAGCACTTATCAAAAATTAAATAAAAAAGGAATAATGTCTCATGTTTTAGCAAGCTGTAAAAAGAACTAGTAGAATCAAAAGGACAAAATAAAATTAGAGAAGAGAATTAATATATATATATATATAAATAATTCAAATGTACCAGATTCAGTCAGGAGTTAGGCGAAAAGTTCAAAGTGACAAAGGCTCAATCCAAAAGGTCAATGAGAAAGTCTCCAGAAGAGGAACACATCGAAGTCAAGTGGATATCAAACGATGATGGATGGAGATGAAGAGCTTTTTTGTTAGAACTTTCGTCAAATCAATAGAGTTTCAGGCCATTTCAAGGAAAATTAAACCTAAAGTTGAAATAGAAGGAAAAATCTTTGATTTGGTGTTCTTTATTGGAGGAATAAGAGGTTGGATAGTGACAAGATTACTATAATACAACTACAAATGAGATCCCTAAAACCCTAAAACTTTTGAATGGTTCAATAACCAACTTGTAACATCTTTGAATTGAATGACCAAAGTGTAAACTTACTAATAGTTAAGTGATCTTGGGGTGTAGTTTCCCTATGACGAATAGTGAGTTAACGGCCATATTTGATTTCCATTACAATTGATGAACAACTTGTAACTTTCAAGTAGTTTAGTGACCAACTTGTAACTTTTTAAAATTGAGTGACCAAAGTGTAAGCTTACTAATAATTGAGTGATTTTAAATGTAGTTTATCTGTTATTTTATTACTATAGGGAAAAAATGGATATTTGAATTTTTTTTAATTTGTAATTAAACAAAAACAAAATACTCGTAAGCTATTAGGGCTTGACTTAAAAAAACTTGAATTCAAGATATATAAGTGAATAGAATTTCTGTAAACTACTGTTTAACTTAAGTAGTTTGTGTGTTTAATAGAGTTTTTTAAAAATTTACATTTAAAAAATAATTAGACCTCGAATATAAAAAACAAATGGGTAAATTACACCAACAACCACTCAACTTTGGGGTAGCTTACAAAATAGCCACTTGGGTTTCATTTCAGTCACTCAACTTTGAAAAAATAACAAAACAGTCACTAACGTTATTGAAAAGTGACAAATCAGTCACCCATTAACATTTTCTTTCACAAGCTTAACGGGATAGCTGACGTGGCCAGTTAACTAGCTGATGTGGCTAGTTAACTTGCCACGTTGGACGAGTAGTCAAAGGGTCAAAAAGAAAAGAAAAGATTATTCATCATTCTCTGTGTCTTTCTTCTTTTTCTTTTCATCTTTCTCTTTATCTTCTTCTCCCTCAACCTCTTTTTTTTTATGTTTCTTTTTTTTTCTTATTCTTCTCATTTCTCTTCATCTTCTTTCTCCCTCAACCTTGTCTTTTATCATCTCCTGAATTCGGGTCTTTTTCTTTCAATCCAAATGGTTTGTTGCTTGACAAAAGCCAAAGGGTCAAACCCACAACAGAACAATGGCTACAAAGCAGGAGCCACAACAACAATAGTAACTGCTGAACAACCCTAAGCCACCCGCATCCTTGAAAAACCAAACATTCAAGCACCATGGAAGCCAGTGGTTCCAATCAAACATGAATAGACTATAGGATTCAAAGAAAAAGAAATTACCAATAATTGGTAAATGCAAATTTCAAAGCATTAGGTGAGATAACATGGTACTGATTCAGATTTCAATTTCTAGCCCCAAAAATTCATTTCAAGTTAAAATCTCTATAGAAACAGGTAAAATAGGTCCATAATACAAAAATCCAAATGGATATTCAAAAGAAGAATGAACTCAACATTACACATTTGAAGTTCAATGGAAAATAATATAAATGAAGGTAAATAAGTAGGGGCTTGATTGTATTGCTGCATGAAACTTAGTTCATGTCTATGAGAATCTCACTTCTTCTTGGTAGTCTCTCCAGCCTTCGTCTGCAATGTGGGCAAAGTCACAAATAATATACAAAATAAAGTCAAGAAAAAATAGTTGAAAAAATAAACACCCCAATTACCTTCTTTACACCTCTGACTTTCTTAGCCCTGTTTTTTCTTTCCTTCATCTGCTTTCTAGACTTTTCAACCTTGGTATCAAGTCCATTCTATCATCGGAAGATAAAAACTTAAGAATCAATACATAAACTGCGTACGTGCATTAGCACATGCACTCAACTTGTGCGGCGGAGGGCGTTTGCCATGGAGGCGTAGGTACCGTGGAAGCGTAGTCGTCTTTGAGTTCCCGGATTTTGACCCTTGGGAATCATTGGTACGAAGCTCCTTCCATTTTCTCATCTTCTTCTTCTCTTCTTCTTTTCTTCTTCTTCTTCTCCATTTCTTCTCTTATTCTTCTTTTTTTTCTCTTCCTCTTCTACTACCCAGTTCTCTTAAATGGGTTTAGGGTTAAAAAGGACTGTTCAAACGACAACTAGCCCACTGTTAAATGCAATGTTACTTTTTTGTTATGTCTGTAACGGAAAATGGTTAAAAAGACTGTTTTGTTATTTTTCCAAATTTGAATGATTGAAATGAAACCTAGGTGATTGTTTTGTCAGCTACCCTAAAGTTAAGTGACTGTTGGTGAATTTACCCAAAATAATTTTAAAATTGAAGATACAAATAAAGCTCATTTATTGATAGAGTAAGAGGTTATAAGCTAAGGGGAAACTATATAGGATTGCCTTGAATTATTACATTAAATCTATATCATCAAACTATATGCAAAAAATGAACGTTATGTAATAAATGTGAGAAACTACAAACCATAATAAAATCCTAAATCGATCATCAAAATGTAATTTAAGTTATTCATAAGTGATTGTTTTTGTAATTTTTCCTGAAAAGACTGCTCAGTTTCAGTTTCAGTTTCGGATAAACAAATAAAACACGTCTCGTCCCTTCCGTCTTCCTTTTAACAACTCCCTTGACTCCCATTCGACCTAGAAAACGGAACGGAGTTTCCCGTTATTTATTCTTTTAAACTATGGGAAACTGCAATGGTCTTCCGTCCACTGGTAACCAGTTCCAACCACTATCCGACTCCGGCGTTGGTCTCCTCGATGGTGGCATCAACATCCAACCTGCCCCACCACCGCCAAGACCTCAACAATCTTCAACCCACCACCACCATCCTTCACCTGCCGTCGGTCGTGTCCTCGGCCGTCCCATGGAAGACGTCCGTTCAACTTACGTCTTCAGCGGTGAGCTCGGCCGTGGGCAGTTTGGTATTACCTACTTGGTAACTCACAAAAAAACCAAGCAGCAGTTCGCTTGTAAATCTATCACCAAGCGTAAGCTTATCAACCGTGAAGATATCGAAGATGTCCGCCGAGAAGTACAAATTATGTACCACCTCACCGGCCACAGGTTTCTTCCCCTAATAAAAAACTTTATAGCTTTTCATTTTTTATTTTGCAACTTAAAAAAAAAAAGTCTTAGTAAATGGGTTTTGAAAGGAATATTGTGGAGCTGAAAGGGGCTTATGAGGATCACCAATCAGTAAATTTGATTATGGAACTGTGTGCTGGAGGGTAGTTATTTAATCGGATTATAGCTAAAGGTCATTTTTCAGATAGGAAAGCAGCTAACTTGTGTAGGCAGATAGTGATGATGCTGCATAATTGTCATTCCATGGGGGTAATGCATAGGGATTTGAAGCCTGAGAATTTCTTGTTCTTGAATAAGGATGAGGATTCTCCATTGAAAGCTACTGATTTCGGGCTCTCTGTGTTTTTCAAGCCAGGTGAGCTATTTTGTGGGCTCTCGATTGAGTAAGGATGCATAGGGACTAGAGACTTATTGTGCTGGACAGTAATTATAACTATAGTCAATCATTATGTATTGTGGAATACTGAAATGATGGAAACTTCATATCGAAGATCTTTATTGATCTTGGATGTTTCTAGGCACAAAGTGCTACTACTTAAAGTTTATGTTGAATTCTCATGTTTTAGCCACAGTTCATCTAACAGAGTAAGGTAGTTCCTCACCTTATTATCGAATGATGGGTATCAACTAGAAAGCTTCTCTACTGATGCAGGATATGTTTTTAAGGACCTTGTTGGAAGTGCTTATTATGTTGCTCCAGAAGTATTGCGTCGGCGCTATGGACCTGAAGCTGATATTTGGAGTGCTGGGGTGACTCTTTACGTTCTTCTTAGTGGGGTACCACTATTCTATGGAGGTACTTAATTATAAAATATTCATTTTAATGTACTACAGCCATATTCCTTTTATAGGTGTTGGAAACTTTGTAGTTTTAAATCTCGATGATATCCAGTTGAGTGTATATATAATATATTAATTAAGAGCTGATTGGTAATGAGCTCTGCTCAGTGGTGGATGAGTGAGACATCTGACAACTCCGCTTTTGATTTTGCATGCAGAAATTGAGCAGAGTATCTTTGATTCTATTCTTCGTGGAAATATTTATTTCTCGTCTGATCCATGGCCTTCCATTTCCAGCAGTGCCAAAGATCTTGTGAGGAAGATGCTACGGGATGATCCTAAAGAACGACTTTCAGCATCTGAAGTCTTAAGTAAGTTTTTCCTTTTCTGTCAATTTTTTAATTGAATTTCAAGGACCTATGAACTCATTATGGTTTCTTGCAAGTTAAAAGCCTTGGACTTGAAAGTTGAATACTATCAAATTGCCTGCCAAATTCATATTTCGAATCTTAG
Organism: Gossypium raimondii; assembly: GCF_025698545.1. Classification (NCBI taxonomy): domain Eukaryota; kingdom Viridiplantae; phylum Streptophyta; class Magnoliopsida; order Malvales; family Malvaceae; genus Gossypium; species Gossypium raimondii. Next base: position 27,162,932 of record NC_068566.1, on the reverse strand, counting down.
TTTTCCTTCAAGTTTCTTGGTAGTTCTTTAAAAGAGAATGAAGCTTCATTTACAAATTGCACACAGATCATCAATGGATGCGTGAAGACGGTGATGCATCTGATAAGCCTCTTGATATTGCTGTTTTAACTAGAATGAAGCAATTCAGCGCAATGAACAAACTCAAAAAGGTTGCTTTAAAGGTAAAATGCTCTCTCCGTCACCATTATGAAATATTAGTCTTTCGAGCTCCAAAACTTCATAAATGTGAAAAAGAGGGAAATTGTTTTAAAAGATCCATCTTCAATAGAACAAAGCTAAAGATGGCTGTGTTAATGTGATATGCCTCTTTTCTGAAACACTGTTCTTTGGTTGACCTTGTTGCCCAAGTGCATTTTGTTTGTGCTAAATTTGAAAAATTGGTCTTCTATTTAAGTATATGTAAGATCTAGGGGGCCTTGGCATCATCATTATCCATTGTTAGAGTTGTGTGACCCAAATTCTAAGAGATTGCTTGCAAGTCAAGTTAAATAAAAATATTTTTTCTTTCTAGAAGATTTAGTATTTATTAGTATAATATATTAAGCATTTATTAGTATAGTTTATTTGACTTACTAATTTAGTCTATAAATAGGCTCTTTTACAATCTTAGAAATAATACCCATTAGATTAGAACTCATAACACATTCAGAGAATTTTGTATTTACGTTTTGAGGTTTCTTTGTTTTTCAGGTTTTCGGGGTTTAGTTTTATCTCCATCTTTTATACTCTTCATTCTTTTGCCATTATAGTAAAATTATTTTTGCCCGTGGTTTTTTTATCCTCTTTGGAGGAGTTTTTCTACGTTAAATTTGTGTGTTCATCTTCTCAATTTCTTCTGCTATTTTTACTTGTTTGTTGCTTAATCGGAACGATCCTAACAAGTGGTATCAAAGCTAGTTCAATTTTCATAGATTAGCCCATTCAGAGATGGCAGCGACAAGGATTGAAATTGATAAGTTCGATGGTGAGACAAATTCAATCTGTGGCAAGTTTGGATGATAGCAATTCTCGTTTAAAACGGCTTGAAAAAGGTTGTTACAGGGAAAAAGCCTGAAAATCTAAATCAAGCAGAATGGGAAGAGCTTGATGAAAAGGCCTTGTCTGCAATTCAGTTGTGCCTCACGAATATAGTATTGCAGGAGGTATTGATGGAGAAGATCTCATTCGCCTTATGGAAAAGGTTAGAAACTCTTTATGCGATTAAGTCTTTGGCTAACCGTTTAATGTTGAAATAACGTTTATTTACGTTTCGCATGAACGAAGGTGAGCTTCTTAGAGATCACATCAGTCAATTCATTACTGTTTTAAATGATTTAAAGAATGTTGAGGTTCATATTGACGATGAAGATCAAACTATGCTATTATTGTGCTCTTTACCCTCTTCATACAAGTCTTTCAGGGAGACATTGATTTATGGTAGAGACAAACTCTCGTTCGAAGATGTGAAGGGTCATTTGTTGAGTAGAGACAAACTCGACAATGAGTTTGGTTTGAATAGCAAAACAGATAGGCAAGCTTCCGTTTTGGTAGCATCAAAGAAACGAGACAAAATGTGTCGCTATTGTAAAAAGTTAGGTCACGTCGAAACAGATTATTATAAACTGCGAAATAAAATAGCTGCTGAGAGTAACGAGGAAGATGTAGTTGGTGCTAATTTGTCGATAAAGGTGGTGATGATTTCTTGTTAGTGTCAACGAGCGATAACTCCAAGTTTACGTCTGAGTGGATCCTAGATTCAGGATGTTCTTTCCACATGTGTCCCAATAAAGAATGGTTCTCCACATATAGTTCGGTTGAAGGTGGAGTTGTACACATGGGAAACGATTCATCTAGTAAGATAATCGGTATTGGTACTGTTAAAATTAGAATACACGATGGGACGATTAGGACACTCTCAGATGTCAGGTATGTACCTGATTTACGAAAGAATCTCATCTCCTTAAGTATTTTAGACTTGAAAGGATGTAAAATCAATATCGAGTCGAGCGACATTAAAGTATCTCGTGGAGCTCTCGTGGATGCAGATTTTGAAAAGTTAAGGCACTGTGTTCGTGAAAATCAGACCCGGGTTAGTTTTGATTTGGCAGTGCACAAGTCGAAGGCTAGAAGTCTTCCAGCTTCTAAGCATAGATTCGACTCAGTTAATTCCCCGCATAGTTCAAGATAGGCCCATGGCAGGTTTTGGCAAAGATGGCGTTGAAAGAATTCGTGTCAATATAGAGATTGTTAGAGTTGTGTGACCCAAATTCTAAGAGATTGCTTGCAAGTCAAGTTAAACAAAAATATATTTTTTTTCTAGAAGATTTAGTATTTATTAGTATAATATATTTAGCATTTATTAGTATAGTTTATTTGACTTACTAATTTAGCTTATAAATAGGGTCTTTTACAATCTTAGAAATAATACCCATTAGATTAGAACTCATAACACATTTAGAGAATTTTGTGTTTACATTTTGAGGGTTCTTTTTTTTTCGGGTTTTTAGGGTTTAGTTTTATCTCCATCTTTTGTACTCTTCATTCTTTTGCCATTATAGTAAAATTATTTTTGCCCGTGGTTTTTTTATCCTCTTTGGAGAGGTTTTTCCACGTTAAATTTGTGTGTTCATCTTCTCAATTTCTTCTGCTATTTTTACTTGTTTGTTGCTTAATCGGGACGATCCTAACATCCATCATTATTAGTTATTTTCTTTTTCTTTCTCTCCTTTCAGGTAATTGCCGAGAATCTATCTGAAGAAGAAATTATTGGTTTGAAGGAGATGTTCAAATCCATGGGCACCGACAACAGTGGAACAATCTGCTTCGAGGAGTTAAAAACGGGACTTCCTAAACTTGGTACTAAGCTTTCCGAGTCTGAAGTGAGGCAGTTAATGGGAGCGGTATGTCTTGGTTCTTTTATAAATATCCGGCCTGATAATCAGTTAATCACTATGCTTTTAAACAATTTACTTGAAACTCCAATCTAACCATGCACAATTATTATCTCGACGGGACAACATTGCTTTCCTTGTAGAAATGGTCACTAGGGGCTGGTTAGATATCTGACAGTAAGCTAATATGTGATTAAAAAGTATGCTCAACATGTCATTTTATGCATTGCAACACTCCATTTCAGCATCCAAGCATGGTATTGTTCATTAAATGTGCTATTACTTGAATAATAAGAATTTGACAATAACCGGAAAAAGCATAGATGATTATCTTGCGCAAAACATTCTTCAGAACTTTGTTATGGTATATAACCTTTTATTAATTTCCCAGGCTGACTTTGATGGAAATGGAGCAATTGATTACATCGAGTTTATAACAGCTACCATGCACATGAATAGAACAGAAAGAGAAGACCACTTTTATACTGCCTTTCAATACTTTGACGAGGACAATAGCGGGTAATATGTCTTACCATCTGTTATATTACATAACCATTTTCGTGTAATTTCCATTCCTTAATCATATCTGCCCATGTAATAACTGAATGTGTTTATTTGCTACTCGAATTTAGGTTTATTACAATGGAAGAGCTAGAGCAGGCCCTTAGGAAGTATAATATGGGTGACGAGAAAACAATAAAAGAGATAATTGCAGAAGTTGACACTGACAGGGTATACTTCTTCCTTTCTAGAAGACAAGTATCTGTTCTTATATCTTAACATGCTATTCTTAAGATGTCATGTTTGTCCCACAGGATGGGAGAATTAACTACGATGAGTTCGTTGCCATGATGAGAAAAGGCAATCCAGAGTTGGTTGGTAGTCGATGTCGCAAGTAAGCTAAATGCAAAGCTTGCACGTCTGCTGGCTTCTAATTCATGTCTCAACTGGTGTGTTAATTTGTATGGTTTTGTTATGACCACAATCTCGTCCCTTTTTGGTTTCCATGCTTGGGATCATTAGGTAGTCCTCGGGTTTCAAAATCATTAATGGTTTGTCTAGTCCTGCCTTTGCTATCGAAATAGACTAGATTGCCCTCAAACTGCAAGAGAACTTTTCTGTATCGAGGTTCAACTGATTTGTTGGTAGAATGCTGGAGTCCCGAAACTAAAAACGAACTTCAAACTTTCCTTGGACACGTTGTTGAGTTTTGTGCTTACTTGTGCATTGCGCCATTGCTAGACCACGATTATACCACTGAAGTTTGGCTACTTGACTTGACGCTTCCAGAAAACTGCTGCTGCAAATCCTTTCCGTGTCGGGCAAATCAGCTCGTGGCTAGGAACTGAATGAACTCTTGCAGATGCTAAAGTTTCAACCAGTTAATTTAATATGTTTCTCGGATGTTAGTTTTATACAGAACAAGGGTTTCGCCTTGCTTTTGTTCAAACAAATCCACCCCCATGCCCAAAGTAGACGGCAGAGAACATGGCTTTATTTCTGGAAGGGATAAATTTCAAACACAAGCCTGCTTTGTGATATATTAATTTTGGTTTGGTGAAATTATATGTATGGAATTTTGATTTTGGTTCAATTTTATAACGAAATTTATTTTGATTCAATTGTATGTATTTAAAAAGTAAACTTAAAAGTCGAATGAATTTTAGTTCAATTGGTATCGGTGTTGCAATATGTGAAAGGATGTGAGTATGTGTGTGCTTAAGTGAATATAATCTTTCAAGAGTGGTACTTATAAAAAAATGCTTTGAGTACATGTACTTTTGTATGTTTTGGAATTAATTTTCTTTACTTTTGTTTCAAAGAATTTTATCTTACTTTTCGGATTTAAAATTTAAGTTTAATTACTAATACAATTAAAATTTTTTGTTAAATTCATATTGCCATTTGTTTAATTACACTAACAAATTTAATAAAAATTGAAAATATTAATAATTTGATTTAAATTTTAATATTTTAAAATTAGAAGAATTAAATTCTTAAAATAAAAATATAAAATTAAATTTCAAATTTATAAATAATATATTGATTTATAGCATATTTTACTTAAAAGTTAAATATAATTCCACATATGCTATATATAATATATAAATATAAAATAATGTTAATAGATTGTGAATAACTAGGACCAAAGTTGTCTAAAATAGTTAATATTAGAATTTGTCTTACTTTTTATATATTATAAAGTGGTATATATATATATATATACATTTTATCATGATAATTTAAATTATGTTAATTTAACACCTACATATCTTAATTTGTATATATTATATAGTATTTTCTGTTTTCTGTTATATGTTTTAATTTAATCTTATCATGTCCATAATTATGATATGAAAAATATATTTTTAAGATAAACTATGTCTTAATCTAGGCATCAATCTTTCTCATTTTTCAAATTTAATCACTCTTGTCCGGATCTTTGATTAATTATTGGAGATGCACAGTCCCACAGCCATGAAATTCTTTTCTATTTAAATAAGGATAATTATTTTTTTAAGGTATTATATAGAAAAATACATTGGCCAATCTAGTGGTATATATATAAAGCTGACTATATGAAAAAAAAAAATTTTGGGTCAATCTGAATAAAGTTCTTATTTTTATGTTTTTGGTCATTTTCTGTCTGGGATTTCCAGCTTTTAAGTGCAGTCTCGGTTTAATTATGAAAATTCAAACGAAGAAAGGAAAAATAGGGACTTTGATTAATTAGAAAACGCATCTTCTTCCCCTTCGCTTTCGACTTTCTTTTAGGGGTTTTAAACAAAGAACACGAGAATCCACACGGCAAATTATGGTAAGTTTATAAAGTCCCAATTTTTTTGCTTGTTTCTCGAGAAAAAATTTTAAGAGAAAAAAAAACCCAATTTAGGCTTTATTATGAAGAACCCATTTATGTGTTTGTTGTGATTTCTATGTTGATTTCGTTTTGAACAATGTGGAAAGTTGTTGCCTTTCAATTTAAGCGATCAACTGTGATCTACTGTAGCAAATGAAAGGTTATGAAGTCGGTGTCGGATTTTTTTCATTTTTAATGAATGTTTTTGATTGATGATCTAATGGAAGTTGATCTTGTGATAATTAATGAACAACCCCATAAAATATTTCATGCAAATCTGTTTTTTTTTTGTCTTGAAAGCAGGTTGACAGAAGCTATCAATGCAAAGATGTGCTAATCTTAGCTTATCAGAGTTTTGGTGTACTCTTTGGTGACCTAAGTATTTCACCACTTTATGTCTTTAAAAGCACATTCTCTGGGAATTTGAGTAATTATCAATCTGAAGATGTCATCTTTGGGGCCCTATCTTTGATTTTTTGGACTTTGACACTTCTTTCCTTGTTCAAACATGTCATTATTTTGTTAAATGCAGATGATAATGGTGAAGGTAAGGCTTGACTTTTTTTATCATATATTTACAATGTTATGAGTTTTCTGTAGTTGATTAGTGATAAACCTTCCGGGCTCATTTTCAGGAGGAATTTTTGCTTTGTATTCGCTCCTTTGTAGGCACGCCAAGTTTTCTCTGCTTCCCAATCATCAAACAGCAGATGAAGAGCTTTCTACGTATCACAATCCCCGTTACTCGTACAGAAATCCGCAGTCTCTGACAGTCAAAAGGTTTGCTGAGAGGCATAAAAAGGCAAAAACTGCTTTGCTTCTTCTAGTTTTGTTTGGTACTTGCCTGCTTATTTGTGTTGGCTTTCTCACGCCGGCAATTTCCAGTATGTGCTTTTGTTTTCCTGTTATAACTTTTCCTAGTGCTAGTCATCATCATTGCTTAATTTCAGTGCTAATCGTTATTACTTGCAATTTTCAGTTCGTTCGGCCATTGAAGGGGTCAAAGTTCGATCAAGCGAACTGCATTATGGTAAGTACAGCTCTCTGGAAAATAATATTGATTTTTTAACCTGTTTGTATGCATATTTTTCCATTTAAGCTGCTAACAATTTTGTCTATACACAGGTGTGGTGCTTATCATAGCCTGTATTTTGTTGGTTGGCCTCTTTGTTTTGCAACACCGTGGCACCTATAGAGTGGCCTTCATGTTTGCCCCCATTGTGATTTTATGGTCATTGTCCATTGCGGCTATTGGTGTTTACAATATCCTTAAGTGGAATCCAAGAGTTTACAAGGCCCTTTCTCCTTATTATATCTACACATTCTTTAGGGACACTAGATATGATGGTTGGATTTCTCTTGGAGGAGTTCTTTTGTGTGTCACTGGTAAACTCGAGATCTGGGATTCAATAGAAGTTAAATTGACAGTACCTTTGTTTTCTAGATTCATGCCTGCCTTTCTTGTCAACTGCAGGAGCTGAAGCTATGTTTGCTGACCTTGGCCAGTACACAGCTGCATCAATAAGGGTATGTAGACCAACTATCAAAGAGAACTTAATGCATTTAGTGCTTCTTGCTGGCATAATTAAGAAATAAGGGCTCTTGAGGAAAAATTTTATTCAGGCTTTGGCCCATTATGGAAAGAAAGGAAGTCTTTTTTCATAAAAGCATAACTAGAACACTGTTTATCTGTTCATTTTTTAACCAACTGAGCAGATTGGTGGCCATTATGTTGTAATTCATCCTTAGTCTTGCAGTTCTTGAATCTACCTAAGCTTTTTGAGTTTGTTGAAATGTTCATTTTATTATTGATGCAAGGTTAAGAGTTCTGATCGGTTTTCTATAAGCATCTCTTAGTTGGCTTGCAGCTTCTTTTTCATATAATTCGATATATTGTCCAAGAAAAACTCTGAAAGCTTGTTTCTGTATGCAGTTATCTTTTTTCTGCATAATTTACCCTTGTCTAGTGCTTCAATACATGGGGCAGGCTGCTTTTCTTTCGAAGAATTTTGCCGCAGTATCCACAAGCTTCTATGCTTCTATTCCAGGTAAGCTTCTACATTCTACTCTTCTAAATCGGGGCTATAAGGTTTCTATTTGCAATATGCATAAAGGTTTCCATAGCATTTATACTTTATGAAATTCTAAGCACAATCCAAAAGACCAAAACATTTCTTTTATGTGTATATTATGCTTACACCATCTCATCAATATCCTTCCGATAGGACTTGTAAGTCGTAACCGTACAATTCTACTATAATTTATGGACTGTCAGCCACTCCAATTCTTGTATTTGATCACTATTAAACAAGAAAGATGTATATCCTTCTCCTAGAGTCACTTAAAAATTTATTTCGTTATTATTGTTTACAGAATATTCTTTCCATGTTTGTAGATTCTTTGTTTTGGCCAGTTCTTGTGATGGCAACTTTGGCTGCAATCGTCGCTAGCCAGTCTGTAATCTCTGCCACATTCTCTATCGTCAAACAATGCTATGCCATAGGATGTTTCCCTCGTGTCAAAGTTGTACATAAATCGAAATGGTTCCGTGGTCAGATATACATTCCAGAGATCAACTGGGTCCTTCTGGTTCTCTGTCTGGCAGTCACAGTTGGGTTTAGAGACATTAATCATTTGGGAAACGCTTATGGTAAGTTGTTTTCATTTTAAAGTATACTCTCAAATATTGGATTAAAATGCGACGCGTCTGTTCTGCTTCAACTGATTATATTTGCCTTAAAAATAGTAATCATTTATCCTGGCAAAAAATTCATACCGATGCATGGTGTATGTTCTTCGTATTTGTTTTAGAAATGGTGGGAAACCATAGTTTATAATGTTTTTTCTTCTTGTCTTTTGCCTTTTGATAAGCAATTTACTATGCTTTTTGTATTAGTTAGATCTATCGAATATTAGTTTACGAAGACAAAGTGAAAGTTGTGAAGTTATATCATTTTGCTTTGAAGGGGTGAGATTGAATGCTTTCAATTCATAGATAATGTCTTTCCTCGTTATCGTTCTTATCTGAGAATATGATTGCAATCTTAATTGCAGGACTCACCTACATGTCTGCAATGTTTCTGACAACATGGTTGACAGCATTGATAATTAATTTCGTGTGGGGTCAGAGTCTTGTGCTTGCTCTACTATTTGCCCTCTTCTTTGGGTCAATCGAGATAATCTTCCTATCGTCGTCTTTTATAAGAATCTCTAAAGGCGGATGGGTTCCTCTTGTTCTCTCTGTGATCTTCATGCTCATCATGTTCGTCTGGCATTATGGTTCTAGGAAAAAGTATTTATATGATTTTCACAACAAAGTACCCATGAAACAAATCCTGACACTGGGTCCTAGTCTCGGAATTGTCCGAGTCCCAGGGATAGGCCTTATTTTCACTGCGTTGGTTAGCGGAGTTCCAGCCACATTTACCCGTTTTTTAACCAATCTACCGACATTTTATCAAGTGGCTGTCTTTGTCTGTGAGAAGACTGTTCTTGTACCATATGTCCCTCAAAAAGAACGGTACCTCATAGGTCGTATTGGTCCCAAATCTTTCCGAATGTACCGCTGCATTGTTCGAAATGGTTACAAAGACGTGCAAAAGAACGAAGATGATTTTGAGAACGACCTTATCATGAGCATAGCAGAGTTTATCCAACTAGAAGCTGAAGGCTCTGGCACACTCGAAGGATCTGTCGACGGACGAATGGCTGTTGTAAGGACATCCGAAAAATTCGGCAAAAGGTTAGAAATATCCGAACTCGAACGAAATGGAGAAGCTAGCAGTTCAATGCCCCCTACCATTTTGAATAGCAGCAAGTCACACATATTACAGTACCTCCAATCCACATACGAGATGGAATCACCTGGATCCACCCTAAGGCGGCGTGTCCGATTCAAGCTGCAACCAGACATGAATTACAGGGACCCGAACGTGAAGGATGAGCTGTTGGAGCTTGTAGAAGCTAAGCAATCTGGGGTGGCATACGTATTAGGACACTCTCATATAAAAGCAAAAATGAATGCACCATGCTTGAAGAGATTTATGATCCATGTTGCCTATTTATTCTTACGTAAAAACTGCAGGGCACCTGCCGTGGTTCTCAACATTCCTCAGACATGTTTGATTGAGGTTGGCATGAACTATTATCTGTAGAACTACTACTTTCTTCTCAAATAATTGTTTCTTTTTTTAGTTTCCAATAAGAGATGTTGAGGAAGTTTTAGCTGTGTCTACAAATTCTTTTTGCAATATCTTCTTAAAACAAAATTATAGGGAATTATTTTTGTTTCTTCAATTGTATGCATGTTCTTCATTCTTTCTATATAATATTATAGAAAAACACATATAATTGCTAAATATTAAATAAAAATAACATATTTGTTTTATAAAAAATAATGAGTGGGTTTAAATGTGTTGGATTTAATGTAAATATTTAATCTTTGAAGTGTTGGAATCTATAACTTCTTTTTTTAAATCCTAAATTTCTTTCATCTTTTTTGTGTCTTAGGAAGAGCCGAAAGGTTAGATTTTCCCACCTGGCCGTATCTTTGATTCTTTGATGTAATAAATTTCATTTTTATATTTAAATATCTTTTAATATATATTTATTTTTATGATGATATTTTTATTTTTATATAACTTTTAATTAAAATAGTAAGAAACACGTGTTTAATAAAACTGAATAAATCTATTATTAATTTCCTTTTCAAAATAAAGATAATATATTGTTAGCTTATTCCGATAAAAACTATAGAATAAATTACATGTGCAAAACGTTCTCTATTGCCTACCAAGATTTTTAAAATATAAATATTTAAATTTATTATTTATTAAACAACTTGATTATTCTTATAAAAAAGTTTAATATAACGTTTTAAATTCTTTTGGATCTAATTTGGTATCTTAACTTGATAAATTTTCTTATATTTTTTTGTTCAATTTGATACTTAAACTTGTCAAATGTTATATATTTTACTTTTATAAAGCAAAAACAATCAATGTATGGTGATATATGATAGATGACATTAGATTTCTTTTCTTATTTTAAATGTTTAATTACTTTTAATTTAATTTCATAAATTTATTTTAATTTAACATAATGAATTTTTTTATTTTAGTTTTTAAAACTCTTATTTTCTTCTTTGTTAAGCATAACTCAAAGTACAAAATTTGCACGGATTAGTATCATTTTGTCATTAAGTTTCATGTTATCATCACATGCTGATAATACATTAGCTATTTTTATCTCCTTAAAAAAATATCACAATTAGTGTTTGGGGTAAATTGGTAACATTTGACAAGTTTAGGTATTAAATTGGACTAAAAAAAAGCTTAGATACCAAATTAAGAAAAAGTATCAAGTTCAAGTACTAATTTAGGCAAAAAAAAGCTTAGGTGCCAAATTACGAAAAAGTGTCAAATTCATGTATCAAATTGGACCAAAAAAAATTAAGTACCAACTTAGAAAAAAGTATTAAGTTAAAGTACCAAATATTATATTAAGCAAAAAAAACCTGGTTATCGGCAACAAATGTTAAAATTTTCTGGTAATGAAAGTTTTGGATTTAATCCTTATACTTTAATTTGGTCCTTTTTGGTCTCTATACTTCTCAAATTTTAAAATTTTAGCATTCACCAAAATGTGATTTAAAATTCATTAAGTTCTGTTATTTCTAAAATCGATGTGGCAAATATATTATCATATGTGTAATGCCATCTTAGCTTGTTATTTCTACATATTACCCAATAAAATCTAATTAATGACATTTTATCAAGATTAAAATTTCAAAATTCAAAAAGTATAAAGATTTAGAATGACCCAATTGGAGAATATTGATTAAATCTACAATTGTACTCATACTACAAGACTAATAATTGAATTTAATCCAACAAATTTAATTGCTACTATTTGAGTCAGGAATAAAATTTACTAAATCTACAACTTTCGTAAACTATAGGGACTAATAACAGAATTTACACTAAAAAATTCATGTTTTTGAGAAGAAAAAAAATATCATTTCCGGGAACTTAGCAATAAGAAAATGTAATCCTCGTTTCCAAAAAATATCACTGCAACGAAACTGGAAAGCAGCTTCCCTCACCCCCCATAAACTCAAAACCCAAATTCACAAAATAAAAGGGGTTTTTTTTTAAATCATTGTTCCCTTATTATTTGTAAAATTTATGATTTTTTTTATATAAGTTATTATAGTTCTTGATATTAGGTCCTCATGTTAAGCTCCTATTCCTTCCACTGTGTCACTCAGTGCCCAGTTCTTGCACTTTCTTACTCCAAATTTCGTGTTCAGACCCGACCCTGTATCTTTTCTTTAAACCGGAGCTCCCGGGTCTTTGAATCCAATTTCAAGCTCACAAAGAACGTAAGTATAAATTCACAAGCTTCCGGTTTTTTTTTTTTTTGTTTCCATGTTTTGAAAAAGTTATTTTTAATATTCAATTTTGGTTTTTTTAGACTCTGGAGTTCAAATTTGAAGTGGATTATACTTGGTTACCGAGAAAATGAAGGAAAAAGTTAATTGGAAGTTATAAAGTTGAAAAGTTTAATCCCTTTTATACCCTCTCTTGGTTAATTTAACTTTTACCTAAATGAAAATTTTGTTTAATTGGCTAGTTTTTACCCTGAAGCTGAATTATGGTAAGTTTCACTATGTTTGGTTGCTGAGAAAATGGAGGAAACAGTTAAAAGAGTAAATTATGTAGCAGGGAATTTGATGTAAACCCTGAAAGTTAGTAGCTTTAGTTGGTGGAGTTTTAAGGTTTCAAATTTTCAATTGAAAATCTCTTTCCTTTTTTTTTTTTTGGTTTACTATCTATAGTTGTATACCATTATTGTAAAATCAGTTTCTGGTTTTGTTTTATTTTGGCTTTGATTTGCAGAAGTGGAAATTTTCATGCTTTAGGTATGATGGGTTCTCCCCAGAAAATCCGAAATCCGAATATATTGATCATTTTCTGCCTGAGGAAACAGTACAGCCCGAGGTTGATAAGTCTAGCCCTCACAAAAGAGATTGGAAATCAACTCTTCCGGAGGTAATGCGTTATTTTAACTGGATTCTATGTTTATTTGTTTATGTGTGCAATCAATATTGCATTCAATTTAATCCGTACATCCACTACCAGCCATTACTGGATCAATGAATCTGTTATGCCAGTTTCTTTATACGCTGGACGATGAATTTGTCAGCTGATGGTTCAGTCTGGTATAATATTTGTGGGACAATTTAGGCGTTGATCATGTGTCCTAGGTGAACTTACCGGCAACTCGTGAGAATTAGTTGTGGGCTATTCAACTGAATCATCTGTCTCTTGGCATATGAACTAGGTGGTTTCAGATCATGGAACTGGTAGAGTAGGTTTGGTTCATGTAGTTGTATTTAGTAGTTTTGAGTTAATGATTCGTCTATAACCAATTTAGTGTCTAAGCTCACTATTGAAACTATATCAATTATTTCATCCATATATCATTGAATAACGAAATAAACTATCAAACTAACAAACCACAATATATTTGGACAACACTAATGCTTCCCTTACCAAAACAGATTTCATAATCGAAACAACCTAAACCTTTAAACTCATCCCCCCACAGCCACCTAAATTCATCACAGTCCCACCATAATTGAAGCTCTTGCTTCTCTATAACCCAAATTAAAGTTGAATAGTCAACCCAGGCCACGGCTCACCATCACCAAGCCACATAAAACTGTCCCTTTACAACCCCTCACTAAACCCGATTCCCACCAATGAAACCAACAAGCTAGCTGAACCCCACGGCAACCATCTTCCTTTTCTCTGTCCTAACAACCCGTCTGTCAATCCAAGACTAGCTATATCATCAACACAACTCTAAACCCTTTGCTCACCTCCACCATCAGTCCAAAATAATAGCACTCTAAAACGCTACGTCGCTACCAAGAACACATCAATCAAACCTAAAAGAAAAATAAAAGATTGATGGCAACTCCATCCATTGTTTTTCAAAATTTATCTTGCAGAGTCAAAAACCATTATGACAACCAATATAAATACTAAACCCACAAATGGTGGGACGTGAACATGGGGCCTCAAAGCTCCTAGGGTATTCTCCTTGCCATTAAGCTGAGGCCTTATCAGCCATATCAAATAATTTATTAAATTGGGTTTAAGATGTTTGTTTTATTTTATTTTTTCAATGTCTTGTTTGAAAATCAAAATAGCTTATTAATACAGAGAATTTTATAGGTTCAAGGGATATAGAATCCAAGTGTAGTGCAGAATTGTGATTATTTGGAATTTCTACATGTTTGCTAATCTCTTTACATTTTCTTTTCCCTTCTTTCATTTTATTTTTATAGGGAAAATTATGAAGTTGGTTGGTTATGATGCAGGCTGCAGATGCAGTTTTAAGGGCAGTTGGCAGCAGGTGGACTGTACCATGGACCGCAGAGACCATTCTGAAGGTTAGTTTGTTTTACTTCATATTTGGTTGTAACATATTTGCCATATGCAACTGCGTTCTTAGCTTTTATAGATGTTAAGCTTGTTTTTCAATGATTTATACAGAAATAAGCACGTAAGTCCATGAAATCTGACCACGAACATCATATGGGGTAAAGTTGCCTACGGGGAACTGCCGAAATGACATGTAGTGAATGTTAATCCCTATTTTCTGTGCTCACACAGGTTATGCTTCTCTGGGTAGCAGCATTCTGGTTCATGGGGTCTTGGATAATTCCTTTTGCTGCTCACATGGCAGGGTTGAGCAAGGATTCTCTAACATTCAGGGGACAAGCCTTGTTCAGCCTTGTGACAGATGTAAGTGAAGGCCTTACAGGGATGGCAATACTTCACCACTGTCTGTCTCAGTTTCATCCCCTTCCATCAGATTGGTTTAAATTCAGCTTGAGAGGAAAGTGGGTTTTCGATGTTGCGCTAGGATGCCTCATGTTTCCCATCATCAACAGATTATCGCAATTCAACCTCAATTTGCTGCCTGTTATTCCCTCTGCACCTGTAACACTTTCAAGCGTTGAGCAGTCAATCTTAGCAAGGGATCCAGTAGCCATGGCACTATACGCAATTGTAGTTTCAGTCTGTGCTCCGATATGGGAAGAGATAATTTTCCGTGGTTTCCTTCTTCCTTCGTTGACCAAATACATGCCTGTATGGTGTGCTATACCGGTGAGTTCAGTTGCCTTTGCACTGGCACATTTTAACGTACAGAGAATGCTACCACTTATTTTCCTAGGAATGGTGATGGGTGTTGTTTTCGCACGAACGAGGAATCTATTGCCATCCATGCTTCTCCACAGCCTTTGGAATGGCTTTGTATTCTTGGATTTAATGAGATAAGCTCTATCATGCAAGTGAAAACATAGGTTTCGGGGATGCTTCTGGCAAGGGTCTTAAGCATATTCTCGCAACACAATGAAATGCCTAGAAAATTTGTACAGATACAGATCCAGCTATCAGTTCATATATGTTGTGCATAGCTTAAGAGAATTGCTTCATTATTTCTGTTTGGTATTTAATAATAGTTAGGGAAGCAAAGAGAATGCAGATTATAACTCCATTTTGGCCTAAGGCAAAATCTCCCATCATTGTACTGTAAAACTACCTGTTTTAATCTTTTTTCATTATGGTAAATAACAATTCTTGATTGTTTGTTTTTTCATTGGTTGCTTTGGAAATGTCGTTGGAACATACACAATTAAAATGATACAATAATAAAAATGTAACAATATTAATATTTACTATTTAAAAATAATAATTTTCATGTTATCTTTTTTTAACAATAAATATTATTGATTTTTTTAATAATATAAGAATTAAATTGATGACTAATTTAATCCAAGACTCAACAAGTACTTTTACCAATTAAAATAATTATATGACTCTAAATACAATTATGGAATAAAAATAATGCAGAAAGAATTAAAGAACTAGATCCATGTGCCTACTTTCCATTTATATCAGCATCTGCAATCTGCATGGAGATTCTTCCACCTTTTTTTTTTTTTAACTTGATAATAAAAATGGTAATTGGGGTGGCTACTTTTGCCCTAACATTGCCTTTCGCAAACCACTTACGAAATGTGTTTTGACATAAAAGTTTATTTGTCTTACTTGTTTTCAAAACCTACGCATTATAGAGGAGGCAAGCATGCAATGCAGTGTGGCAGTGGTTGGACACCATCAATCTAACATGTTAGCTTTTTGCAGCATCCTCCTATCCTAGGAGATTGCATTTTACTTTTTTCTTTTTTGAACTAAAGAGTTTTTTTATGCATTTCCTTGGAACACAAAGATGAAATTAGGAGAATATAAGAAATTTCGGTTTGATTGAATCGAAATTCGAACAATTTCATTAAATCAAAATTGAAATAGGCTTTTGAAATTTAAATTTTCTCACCATTATTAATATAGCTTAGCCCTCTATGTATAGGATCACTATCACCCTAAAATGAAAATTTAAACTTTTAAATTTTATAAAATTATAAGTTAGTAAATAGTAAATTTGCGTTTTACCCTTAAATAATAATTTTATTTAATTCTTTAAAAACTATAAGGTTATAAGCTAAAGGAACAGTAAAAATACATTTTATCTCTCATAAAAATATTAACTTAATTCTAGCCCCCAGAAAAAATTTCCAACTTCACCCCTACCAATTTCCTTCTTCCAATAGTTAAAATCTTATCAAATTTCTCATTTTTAAAACCCATTTTTTCGGGATGGTTTGAACTTATATAAACTCCTTCTAAATAGCATTTAATTTTGTCCGTGTACAATTTGACCTCATAATCAATAACAATGGCATCTTTCTTTTTGAAAGGCAGGCCAAAGTTCATATTAGCCTCCATTAATTCATTAATTTATTTGATAAAAAAACTCTTATTCAAGATTTCCAATAGACATAATTAGATTCATCCAAAAGTGGCAAATGTACAATTGAATTGTCTTTCTTTGTAGACTCCATTGTTGACTACCAAACATATGATTTCACCAATTATGTTAGGTGGGAGACCCTAATACCAATTGTAATTGTCTAACTAGGTTATGGTATAAGATGTGACCACAAACTTTGGCACAAGTACTAACACAACAATACAAACAAAGCAACCTAATCCACTCTAACCCTTGGATAATTGCGAGTTCACTCTAGTACATTTAGTAAGAACTCTCCCCAACCCTCCTACTAAAGGATGTTAACTAATCACTCAAAATTGAATAAACAATAAAATGCCCTCAATAAAAGTTCTTTAATTATGGACATATAAACTCTCTGTAAGTGTTATGAAGCTAGAACTTTAGTCTCACAATCCGTGCTACCTTAGATGATTTCTTAGATTCAAATCCTCCTAAGTCAGCCTAACTCTCGCAACATGAGAATTCTCCGTAGAAATTCTGTAAGACACTGAAAATAAAGTAGAAGCAACTCAAAATGAAAGAACAAAAAATGCTATAAGAAAGCGATGCACAAGGTGTTTTAGTAAATGTTCTCAATAGTATTCAACTACTATGGAGGATTATAATTGAGTGATTACAAACGAGGGGAAGACCTCTATCTATAGTTGAACTTCCCCAAAATCAACCGTACATATTGAATTACATCCACAGTCAATATTGAAGCCTATCTACAATTAAGATTCTTAAAGGATTAATTCAATTTTTTAATATTACAAAATCAAATTTTCTCAGATTACATATCTTCTAAGATTACTTTCCATATTTATCAAAGTAACCATAATTTTCCTTAAGTCTTTCACTAGGCCACCAAAACCTCAAGTAAATAGGTTTCTTCATATGTTTCACAAATTGAGTTAGTTCAAGTAGGTCCAATGAGCCTCATTTTATCAATTGAACTTTATAGAACACTCTGTACGCATTCGTCACGGCTTTGATCTGCGATTTGCAACCCACAAATTGCATGTATATACACTTCAATTAATCTCAAAATTATCTCCATGTAAAATGAGATAAATTCTTTTAATTTCAAAAACTTTATCTTGTAGTTTTAGTTCCAAGCCTTTTCAAATAAATTATGTTCAAATCTTTAATATCTCTAAGGTTTATCTCCAACTTTAGGTCTCATACTTGAACTAGGACTTTTTCAAAACTAGTTGCCAAATTACCTTATGATATAAAAATAAGAATCGTTCAAGTCATATTTAGCATCAAACTCTTTCATTTTGGAATTTTCTAAGTGTGTGATATCAAGTAGATAAATATTTCACTGTATATCACACGTTTTTATTTTTATAAGATAAATATATGAATAAGAATAAATACAAGGCATAATGATTTATTTTACTCTCTAACTTTATAAAAAATTATTTTAGTACCCATTTAAATTTTTTTATCTTTTTAACCTTTAAACTTGTATTTTTTTGTTCAAATCACCCAAAAATAAATGAAAAAATTAAATAAATGAATTATGATTTATAATATCAACAAGTTGTATATTAAGAAATTGAGATAAAAATGATAATTTAAGAGGTAAAAAAAAGCAAGTAGTGAATATCAAAATTAAAAGTGGTAATAGAAATGAAAGGTGGTTTAAAGGAGAAAAGGGTGGTGGTGAAGTAAAAGCGGGCGGCAATAGATCAGATCCTATGGATTTGGAGGTCCAGGTTTCATGGTTAAGAAAAGACGTCAGAACACTGAACCAAGCTGCAACTTGCAATCACACACATATGTACACGGCAGATATAAAATTATGTTGATGAACCTCGTCAGTCGTCAGGCACATTGTGATTGGTACAAATGGTGGTGCTCTTGTCTACTTCTCACGTGCCTTTCACAGCTGTTTGATTGTAATGTAGTTAAAGCAGCTGCTTTGAAGTTCGAAGCACCAAATTCAGCACATTCTTTTTAGGTTGCCCAGTGTGGTTGTTACAGATACAATGCCCCCATTTGATTCTGTCCCCCTTCGCCCATACCTCCATCACATCGCTGCCCTCATTTAATATTTTTTAAGGAAAATTTCATATATCTATGCTATTAATATTTAATTCTGGATTTCAACCCCATGATATATACCATATTTAAAGAGTCGATGATCGGGATGAATAGTTATTGAATTTTTGTTCCTTTTTATAAAATAAGTGATACATTTTTATAAAGTTTTAATTTATGTTTAATATAAAAAAATCGCACCTGTTGTAATTTGTACTTAATTTTCATCTAATTTACTCTAACATTCCATATTTATTAGATTATTGATTTTTTAACCTTAAAAGTAGACTTACTGTAATATAAATAATTAATAAAAAATTAATTAAAAAACTAATAGAAATAATTTATTATAAATCCTATACAATTGGATAAAATACCTAGTAAATGGTATGAAAAATTATCTGTCGTTATCTTGAAATTTGATAATCTGCTGACAGCAATATGGTACCACCCAATATCTTGATCCGGAAGGCGGAACTTGCTTTTAAATGGGTACTGACAGAACCGGACGCGTGTAGGAACCGGACAGGATCCAAAGCTGACCACACTTGGGCGACCGTTTCATTTCATGCACAACTCCCTTCGCAGTTTTGCGCCAAGTATTCCCACAAATTATAAACAAACTGTCCAACCGATTCATAAACCGTCAAATTACTGCCACCTATGCTAACCTCTTACTATTCCTCACTACCTAGCCGCTTTCATATTTTTAGATTTTAATCCTTTACTACTCTATCTAATAAACCATGCTAATGGTATCACCCACCACCCACTAATTTAATTATGAATTTATTAAAATATATTCTTATATATAAAATATGTTCAATTTATTTATAAAATTACTAAAATTTAATAGATTATTTTTATACAATTATTCAATAAAAATTTATTAAATTTTAAATTAGAATGATGTACATTTAAATTTAATGAAAGTTTATTGTGAGAGGTATCTGATTTGAATTATAAATAGAGGGATAATATTTTAAAATTCTTAAGATTACAAGGACTGGGGCATAAATTAAATCTATTCATCTCTCCCCGTTGATTTCCTCTTTAAAAACTTCAAAAAACGAACGAACTGATAGAGACTCCATAAATAGCGGGAACCGACTCTACTGCTCTTCATCCGCCGCCATCCGCTGCTCTTTCCCCTTACCGGCGACGCCTCGCTGTCAAAGCATCCGCATCTCTCGTTTCGTTTTTGAATCAGCCACGAAAACAGTTGCAGATCAAAACAATTTTCATTTTAATTATAAAAAATTAAAAAAAAAAATTGTAGGCAAAGCAAATGGAACAAAAAGGCTTACTGTTATCGGCGTTGGGTGTGGGTGTTGGGGTAGGGGTAGGGCTAGGTTTGGCTTCGGGTCAGAACAAATGGACCGGAAGCGGTTCCAATTCATCAACCGGCATCACTTTGGAGAGGATAGAGAAAGAATTACTTCGCCAAATCGTTGATGGCAGAGAAAGCCAAGTCACCTTCGATGAGTTCCCTTACTACCTCAGGTAAATTCCCAATTTTTTGAGCTCTATTGGCTGGAAAACAAGAGATTTTTGAATCACCTATATGAATATTTTTAACTTGCTTATACAAATTTTTTTAATTGTTGGAATGATGTTTAATTTTATGTGGCAGTGAACAAACTCAAGCATTGCTAACCAGTGCTGCCTATGTCCATTTGAAACATGCTGATGTTTCCAAGTACACAAGGAACCTTTCTCCTGCTAGTCAAGCTATATTACTATCGGGACCTGCAGGTTGATTGCCTGAAATCACAGGCGGCTATACTTGACATGTTTTTTTGGTGTTCATGGGGCTGTCTCTATAAGGCTGCTACTGACTGTGTCTGTGTTATTTCTTCTTCTTTTTCCTTGGTAGAACTTTACCAACAAATGCTTGCCAAAGCTTTAGCCCATTTCTTTGAATCCAAGTTGCTGCTCTTGGATGCAACTGATTTTTCCTTAAAAGTGAGTATGTTACTCATTTTCTTCTTCCTTCACCATTAAGCTTCAAGTTTTAACATCTGACATTTAAGTGATTTACTTTTGTTACAGATTCAAAGTAAATATGGAAGTGGCCAAGAATCTGTAAGATTCTCTCTTCTTTTTGTTTAGGATGACACATCGAAATAGTTCAGTTCAACCCTGCTTTAGAGCTTTCCCTAACCGTTGATTCTCTCATGCAGTCTTTCAAAAGATCCACTTCGGAGACACTCGAGCGATTGTCTGGCTTATTTGGTTCATTTTCACTCCTTTCTCAGGAAGAGCCCAAAGGTATGGCAGGAAATGTTCTGGTTTCCATGGTATTGTGTACAGTGTTTGTGTGTATATCTCTGTGACCATGAACCATAAGTTATATTACAGGTACGTTGAGGCGGCAGAGCAGCGGTGTGGATATTGGGTCAAGGTATTGCGACATATATTGTCGATTTATCTTTTGAGAAATTTCATATCCAGGAGTATTCTGTTTATTCAATCTTTCTGGTTGTTGTAATTGCAGGGGAACAGAAGGTCCTCCTAAGCTACGTCGATATGCATCTGTATCAGAGAATATCAATAGCCTTGCTTCTCAATGCAGTCCAGGAAATCCAGGTACAATTGAAGTTCTTTTAATGATGATCTAGTCCTTTTATGGTTAGGAATAGAAATTCTCGGCAAAGCTATCGGAAGTTTAACCCCTAAGTGCAAGATCAACACTGTAAGCCACTAATTTTTATTTCACAACCAATAAATATCTCTTTCTTCTATACCCTTCATTAGAAGTAGCTAACAAACAGTGCTGTCATCTGTATGAGAAAACAGTAAAAGAAAATTCTAGTGGACTGTAACGGGGTTCTTCTCAAGTGATCTGATGCTTCGTAGAGCTGAAACTATTAAAAATGCGAGTTGTTGCAGTTGAAGAGCTTCGGAATCGTCTTACAATCCTTAATGAATAATATAGAAATCTTAAGTTGAAGCTGGAAGATGTTAAACAACTCCGCTTTGACCTTTCTTCAATCAATTATGTAAAATTTTCCAGGTTCGTATAACCGATCTAATCTTTTTTCCTCCTTTTTGTAGCTCCTCTGAGGCGAACAAGCAGTTTGTCTTTTGATGAGAAGCTTCTTATACAGGCTCTTTACAAGGTATTGCCATTTGGAATGCATGCTAGTTGCAACAATGAACAATCTTATTTATGTATGTATGAAATCATCTCTTGTTTAAATGCAGGTGTTGATATATGTATCAAAAGCCAGTCCCATTGTGCTTTATCTTAGGGACGTCGACAAGCTCTTGTCTAGATCACAAAGGATTTATAATTTGTTCCAAAAGATGTTAAAGAAACTTTCCGGGAACGTTTTGATCCTCGGGTCACGCGTTGTTGACCTGAATAATGATGACAGGGAATTTGACGACAGGCTATCAGCCATTTTCCCTTACAACATTGAGATCAGGCCCCCAGCAGATGAAAAACATCTTGTAAGCTGGAAATCTCAGCTAGAAAAGGACATGAAGATGATCCAAGCTCAGGATAATAGAAATCACATCATGGAGGTGCTCTCGGCGAATGATCTCGACTGCGATGATCTAGATTCAATCTGCATTGCAGATACAATGGCCCTCAGTAGATACATAGAGGAGGTTGTCGTATCCGCCATTTCTTATCATTTGATGAATAATAAGGACCCCGAATACAGAAATGGGAAACTCGTGATATCATCGAAGAGGTCAGATTAGTTTCTCATGCTCAGTTTTTGTTACCATTAACGTTGCATTTTTTGATTTGGTCATTTTGATGCAGTTTGTCGCATGGATTGAGTATATTCCAGGAAGGGAAGTCCACTGGTAAAGACACACTAAAATGGGAAGCACAATCCGAAACATTGAAGGTGTTTATACTTAGCTACCTGCCTTTTACATTATCTCAAGGAGGAATTAAATGGTAGGTTACTAAAGCTTACCTGCCCATATTGGTCTCTGTGTAACTGTAGGAAGCAGGAGCTGGTTCAGTAGGCATGAAGCCGGAATCAAAATCCAGCAGCAAAAATCCTGAAAAGAAGAGTGAAACAACCCTTCCGGCAACGAAGACCGAGGGTGAAAATCCTGCTCCAGCCTCAAAAGTTCCGGTGAGTTTTTTTTCTTCCTTTTAGATACATTTTGTGCATGATAAAATTTTCTCTGATATCCAGTTCCTTCGGTATCCCATTTTCTAATTCTTTTTGTGTCACTTTGTACTTGTTCTAATTGCTCAGGAAGTTCCTCCAGACAATGAATTTGAAAAGCGAATAAGGCCTGAGGTCATACCGGCGAAAGAGATCGACGTTACATTTGCAGACATTGGTGCGTTAGAAGAGACCAAAGAATCACTGCAGGAGTTGGTGATGCTTCCTCTCCGAAGGCCAGACCTTTTCAAAGGTGGTCTCCTAAAGCCTTGCAGGGGAATATTGTTGTTTGGTCCTCCGGGCACTGGAAAGACAATGTTAGCAAAGGCCATTGCTAAAGAAGCTGGTGCAAGCTTCATTAATGTATCCATGTCTACTATTACTTCTAAATGGTTCGGGGAAGATGAGAAGAATGTCCGAGCTTTGTTCACATTGGCAGCCAAAGTCTCACCTAC
The DNA here is from genome assembly GCF_025698545.1 of Gossypium raimondii. Taxonomy (NCBI): domain Eukaryota; kingdom Viridiplantae; phylum Streptophyta; class Magnoliopsida; order Malvales; family Malvaceae; genus Gossypium; species Gossypium raimondii. The sequence goes on along the minus strand of NC_068566.1, from coordinate 27,139,630 downwards.
TATTATATTCGTTGATGAGGTAGATAGCATGCTAGGGCAGAGGACTAGAGTCGGAGAACATGAAGCCATGCGAAAAATAAAAAATGAGTTTATGGCTCACTGGGATGGCCTCTTGACGAGGCAAAATGAACGTATCCTAGTTCTTGCTGCAACCAATCGGCCATTTGACCTCGATGAAGCCATAATTAGGCGTTTTGAGAGAAGGTAGATAAGGATCAAGTTCTATGCATCTCTAACAAGATTGGAACACTTAATTGTGGTGTTATTTACTAACCCTTGAGTCATTCTAACAGAATCATGGTGGGACTTCCGGGTGCAGAGAACCGGGAAAAGATTTTTCGAACTCTTTTGGGAAAAGAAAAAGTAGAAAATGGTCTAGACTTCACTGAGCTGGCATTAATGACAGAAGGATATACCGGAAGTGACCTTAAGGTTAGCATTTTGAGAGGATGATAGTTTTTAGATGAATAGTGTAAAAGTATAATCACCGCCATTTCCTGTTTAAAACAGAATTTATGCACAACCGCGGCTTATCGGCCAGTTAGAGAGTTAATACAGCAAGAGAGCTTGAAAGATCTGGTGAGTGCATAATTTCCTTTTCAAGTGCCCGGAAAATAAATGCACTTTTTGTTCTCTAATAAATTTCCCTTTGCAGGAGAGAAAACAAAGAGTTGTTGAAGTACAAAACAAAGAAGATGGTACAGAAGAAAGAGTCATTACCCTAAGGCCATTATCTATGGAAGATTTCAGGCAAGCAAAGAATCAGGTAACCCCTAAACAAAATCATAGTCGAATGACTATAATAGCATGTTAAAATTGCCAAGAAAATTATCTGTCGATTGTTTTATTTATGCTCCATTTTCTGGTTGGGCAGGTGGCGGCTAGCTTCGCATCTGAGGGAGCTGGAATGAATGAGTTAAAACAGTGGAATGACTTGTACGGAGAAGGGGGTTCAAGAAAAAAGGAGCAGCTATCTTACTTCCTATGAAGGGATTCGTTTTACAGTTACAGACACCTCAAGAAGAATTTTAACAGAGAAACCATGATTGAAGTCATCCTCCATTGACGACCAGATGAAATACTAGTAAAGAACAAGCAAGCAAATCGATGCTAACCGGGAGAAGCAAAAGCCAACCTGAGAATCTATCTATCCTTGTTGCTAGCCAAGTCCTGTAATGATACAAGAAAAGGTTTGTAATATTATTTTACGGTGGTTTGTGTTGTACCCGTACGAGTGTAGTAACTTAAAGAGCTTGTTAAAGGGATTAGAGTCATAAAGTACTACATACCATTAGTGTCTGTTATATTTCAAGCCAAAACAGAGGCGTGGAAATCGAGTCTATATCAACAGCTTTGATTCCGTTTATAGATGATATAATTTGCAGTATCCTTCCAGAAGTTCCTATGACATCCCTGGGCAGATATTATACTCAAAACAAACCAATTGATTTCGTTCTTATCATCCTTATAAAAGGCTTGTTCGATTTAATTTTTTTACACACAGGCAAACAGGCATTAATCCAGTGGAATTAAGTGTGCTGTGAGATTGTTTAGGAAGAACATACAACTAGACCTGACAATTCTAAGCCAAACCTGAAAACTGATCCGATGAACCGAAAGTGACCAAAACCTAAAATGGCCTGAACACCTAATGATCTGACTTAAACCCAGAATGACCTGAACTTGAAACATTCTGAATCCAAATTTACGTGAATCCAAAACTGACCAGAACCAGAATAACTAAAATACTATATTAACCTTCTAACGAAAGCAATAGCAGTCTATAAAAGATAACGGGGTCAAACAGTCCCCAAACATACAAGCAAAGTGAATTATTCAGTAGGATAACCAGAAAAATTTCCAAAGAACTTGCAATTCGGTGTACAATCCATTAATCAACATGCAATACAATAACATATTGTCTCACATAGCATATAAATCCATGGGACAGCTCCCATGTACGGCAGCAGAACCAAAGATGTTAAGAAAAAAAAAGTTTCCCATTTTCATCATCATTGTGAACCCAGTTACTACAAAAGTAAAGGATAAAAGCAGGGTTCTAACTGATACTGGATAAAACTCAACAACTTCATGAAATACAGCTACCAGATGTATTTCTAACCTCTGAACCTAGCAGCATCAACATCTTGACCGGTAAGCTAATCCTTCTTCTTTTGCTTTAACGGTCCCCTAGGAATCTTACTTAGAACTTTTGCATCAAACACTGCATACTGCTTCTTAATCTCATGCATTGCTTTCTCGGCAAAGGGATCCACCTTGTCCTCATACTTCTCGTACAGCACAGGTACAGTGTGAAGTAGTACGAAGACTGTTTTGCAAAAGCATTTACATTAAACCAGGAAACTAGAACATTTAAAAGGGGGGAAAACAAAGCGCTCGAAGGCAACTTCAATACCTATGTAGAACAGAGTCAAGAAGTTGCACCAACTTCCCACAATAGACAAGACCCATAATCCAGCAATAACCTGAACAATCACAACGCCGTTCCAGTATTTTCATATAAATGAAATGGACTATCATGAATGAATAATGGCAAATGATGGCCAAGCAAATAAACCTAGTATTAAGTATAAGAGAAACAAGAAAATAACATACAGAGAGGAACATCTTAAGATCTCTTCCTAATGCAATATCCCGCAGGACAGCGAAAGCCCGGTTAATCTCAAACCTAAGTGCCATGACAAACTCTAAAACTGGTTCCTTAGGGATTTGAACTTCCGGGATGTGCGGTGTAGACCTATTCAAGAAAAAAAAAACCATTTACATTACTACTATGAGCAGAAACAAACAAACCTGAGTCCGAATAAAAACCCAATATGGAAAATAAATGCAACAGCTTACTTGTTGATGAACTGAGTAGCATTTGACCACAAGAAGAGCAATGCAAGAGCAAGTATCAACAAGTGACACACTAGAGTGAGCAGGTGATATTCAAGCAATTCAAACAAAACCCAAATCACAGTTGCAACACCAAGCGCTCCTGCTGAGATCTTTTTGTTCCTCCACAGTAAAATGTCGGCCGCTATCACACACATATACCAATTTCATCACATAATTATATCATCGGAGGGGGCTATTGATAATCAATAATACCAAGTATTGAAATTTATAATAAAATAAGATAAACCTAGAATTTGTGCACACTCACAAAGCAAAAAAAATAAAAATGAACTTTACCAAAATTAATCCATAAATTCACTTCAAGATCTACAGATTCACTGATCAAAAAACATAATTAAGCTCAAATATCACTAATTAATCAAATTAAAAGCTAGATGCAAATCACTAAGTCAGATCTTATTACTCTCTCACGACACAAAATAAAAATAACATCTGATTCTAAATGAAAATCAGAAAATTTAAAAACCCAGACTTGTAAAAGACCATAATTTAAGAACTGAAGAAAAAGGAGGGTCCTTATAACATACGTTTGCCTCCACCGAAAACATGGTGGACGGGCTTTTCTCTTCCAAAGAGACGAAACACCTTGTCCTTGATCGAAGATTCCGATGGCTTGTCGTCATCGGAATCCGACGACGATGACGACGAATCATGACCATGGATCTTCTCCGCTATCTTTTCCATCAAAGATTCCTCCTGCTTCTTCTCTTCGTGCTCAGCCATTTTTTTCCTTTTTTTTTTCCACACAAATTCTTAAAAGAAAAAAAAAACCCCCCAACTACTCGCTTTGAAACGTTTTTGAAGATTGGAAGGAAAAAAAACGGAGAAATGTAAGATTTGAGTGTTGTTTGACTTGTTTTCTTTGAAGCTCTTAGTATCGGGTTTTGTGGCTATAGAGAGCGTGAGTGTGTACACGTTAGATTTAATCTAGACCGTTTAATGAAGGTGTTTCAAATCTGAACCGTTTCACATGTTGGAGATTGACGACCGTTTGATTTTCTTGATGAAGACGCTCGTGATTGATATAAACCGACTAATATTATTTTCACACGTGCAGTGAGCAGGTGATTTGTATTAAATATTTATTTTATTATTATTTTTTAAAATATCAAAATCTAGATGTTTCTGATGGGAATTAAACATGGTTGTTAGACCATCAGTTTGGGGGATACCCATCAATTGTAATAATTATTAGGTTAAAATATAATATAGGTCCATGTACTCTTTACAAATTTAAATGCTAGCCCCTATATTTTTATTTCAATTAATTTAGTCCTTTTACTTTTAAAATTTTAAAATTCAAGTCCAATTGTTAACATTGTTAAATTTGTTGGTATGACATTTGAAATAAAAAATACTCACTCGATAATAATGTAATTAAAAATGACATTGTAATGAATCTCAATTCAACAAAATAATTTTAACATATTAATAGTTGGACTTGGATTTTGAAATATGAAAAATAGAGAATACATTTCTAAAAATAAAAGTGGAAAATTTAAATTCCGAACTTACGAAATATACAAATATTTATAACATATTTGGAGAAGTTTTGAAAATGCTATTATTTTAGTAGTCGAATAAACCCTCAAACGGTGGAGGTATTGTGCCCGAAATGTATATGCTTGGTTTTATGTCTGGGTTTTTGTCTCCCTACTTTATGGAGAGCTCAAAGGGAGAACGTGTAGATCTACCAAGGTTTGGATAAGTAAAAACACTAAATCTTTTAAATTGAATAAATATTTGAATAAAATAATTATGATTTTTTAAACTAAAATTTCCATATCTCGTATATTCGAAATCAAAGTTAACAAAAGAAAATGTGAAATGGGGAAATGAAGATGTAAGGATAAAAAAAAGTCAAAAATTAAGATCCAAAAACCTGATTTAGATCCTCTTTTTTCACATGATATTGATCACCCTACATATGTGACAACAACATCAGACAAACTGCAATTCGATGAATAATATATAGATCAATCAATATTTCCAAACCAATTGAAATATATAATTTTTTTATTGATTTTATCAATTTCCATTTCTTTTAACTTGTAGTTTGAAGGGGACTGTTAGGGTTTTTTAAAAAATTTGAGAAAATGTGAATAAAATAATTAATTCTAAAAAATAAATTTTGAATTAGGTTCCTTAAGTTTTGTATTATAGTTGAAATTAAGTTTGGGGTATTGATGCTGTCCAACTGAAATGTGGTCCCTATCACTTTAGGACTCACAAACCCTTAATAGGAGCGGATCATTTTCAGGGGCGGCTTCGAGGGCTGCTAACCCTATTTTCTTAAAATCTGATTTTTAAAATTATATAAAATTTTAATTTAGTATTACTCTCCCAAATTAATAAATTATCAATTTAATTTTTTAAAATTTATAAAAAAATATATACTATTAAAATTGTAAAATTATATTTTAGCACTCACAAATAACCACCTCAAAAAATATTTCGACTTTGCCCTTAATCATTAGACTCATATGCACACATTATAACGAACGACACTTCTTAAGAAAGATGAACATTCAACCAATTAACTTATCACTTAAAATTTATTTGTTGGAACAAATTTTAATTGGTCTAGAGAAAGAAAAGGGGTACCTAATGAAGAAGATGATGAAAATGAGAGTGTCTAAAGAGCAGATTCTCCTCAAGAGGTCTTTAAAAATTTATGTAAGAGAGATTTTTTCAAGTTGAATTTTGAATCATCAAAACAGATCAGACTTCGAATCAAATTATGATATATTTTATTATAATTCTATAACAACACAAAAATACTGCAAGAAATGACACTACAGGGAAAAAAAACTAATAGGTAGTCCTACAATACTAAACAAAGTAGAAGGAAAAACAAAGAGAGTACAGAGATTACCTCATTTGAAGGTTGTAAAGAGAGAAAAAAGCAATGCAGGGCAATATATATATAGCAGCTTGTACATGGATACTCTTTCTGAATAACAAAGGTTTTGAGCTACAAAATGCCTGGAGCTCTTCATTGGCCATATTTGAAGCTAATTTTTGGGTGTTGTTCCATTTTTTTTTCTGGTTTGACCAATATAACCATGTTTTGAGGGTATGAATCTGATGGGAATAAAGGGGCAATGTTGTCAATGTCGACTTCTCCATGTGAGTTTAAAAGAACATTAAAACGAATATGCGCTGGGTACCATCTGCCCTTGCCTCATCTTATCTACAAACTAAATTAATTACATTTGTATATGTGGAATTTCAGACCAAAAAAAAACTTAAAAAGCATGACACATAACCCATGGCCCTGTCTTTAGAACTGGCGAAACACAAATGGGTTTAAATTTCTTTTGCCAATTTACTCATTTTCTTTTTAAAAATTTGGTCATGAAATTTTAAAAAAAATCAAATTTTACCATAATTTTGAAAAAGAATTGAAATTATATTTTTTTAACGAAAATGCTATCTAAGATATTAAATGTTTAAACATGACATATTGCATGATAATTCACATGTACATCATTATTATATTTCTATTTTCAAGTTTAATTTATTTATATTTTATAATTTTAAAATCATATGTTTTGGTGGTATATAATGTCATTTTAGCACGAAGTGCATATGGATTATCACACGAGTTGCTTACGCTAACTATATTAAAAATTAATGTTTTAATCAATTTTTTTGTTAAAAAAGTAAATTGTCTTTTTTAAAGGTTAATAACCAAATTTAATTAAAAAAATAAGAATCAAATTGATAAGAAGGAAAACTAAGTTTATCCTTATGCTTTTTAATAAATTAGTCCCGCTTATGACGGGTTTGAAACTAGTAATATTGTGTCACTTTTATAGGACCCTTTTCATACTTGCATGAATGATGTCTAATATAATCCATATCAACTCAGATGGAGGTTCTGCAAATTTATAAAGTCCTGGATCCTTGTTCAACGAAAGTTTCACCATTCACCATTTCAAACAACTCTAATCCTTCTTACCAATGCTTGGTTGCTACACTCATTTCCATCTAACGGTATCATCTGCACTACATACATATTGTCACACTCGGCAAGCGAAACATAACCCATCAAGGATCGTCCACAATTCGGCATTATCTAGTAGTAGAACCAATATGAATGAAGTTTGTTCCAAACACCATACTTCATGGAAGGTTTGCTATCTATCAATCATCTGATTGTTAAAATTGTTGGACAAAACACGTTAGCTAACAAATATATAAATATAAATAAACAAATATTCAAGTATAAAATAAAATAAATTGAATAATTTATATTTAATTCATCAAATACAAAAAAACCAATAAATAACATAACGAAAACCAAAAATCAAAAAGAAGAATTGAGTTTTATTAGATGTTGAGACTTGTTTTACATAGTTTCCTTAAGACAAATTCGGCCGCTCCTACAGTACTTGGAGAAACGTTGATCGACTGTCTCCTAAAATTCAACAACACGATGATCGAAGCAATAGCACCTCTACAATGATCAGCGAACAAACATTACCTTTTTCTATCACCGAAACGTTAGAAAATATGGAGAGGAAAAAAGAAAAATTTTGGAGAGCAAAATAAACTCGGTGTGAGAGAGTGTGATTATCCAAAAAATTCTGAAGAATTCTTAGGCTTTTATAGGCATTCAATATGGAGGAATTTTGGAAATATCCATGAATAAGGATACAAAATTTGCATTGAAGGAGCAATTAAATCAATTTGATTGGAATAAAATAAAATCAGGATATATGTCCTTTTAAATCAGATTTTGTATATTTGTTAAGAAAAAATAAATTTCTTGTTGGGCTAAAATATCCGCAAACCCATTTTGGGCCCGACCAATCCGGACATTTCGTGTCGCCCATGTTATGCAGGTGCACCCCAACCTCGATGGGACCTCGATGGGTTTGGATCCGCACCCCTCTGCTTGCGAGGCAGGGTTATAAGCTTAGTTATTCAATCATCTTTCAAGTGGATTCTCAAATATATACACATCTCATACTTGGTATTTAACCAATGTGGGATCTAAGCTTTTCTTTTCCTCAACAAATATTCATAAGTAGCTTATTTTCAGCAACAATTTCTCATTCATCACTCAACCATTTTGAGCATATGATATATCATTATAAAGGTATCATGGAGTAGAATATAAAACCATAATTTTATAATTGAACTCTCCACCTTTACCAATCAAGAATATGCCTCAAAGTTTCCAAATAATTATAATTTTTCCAATAATCCCCCACATGAATGAAAATTGATAGTTTTAATGGAAAACATTGACTTGATGTGGTGATAGAATCTACAATTGATAGTTGTATAGGATAGGTTGGCATCCAGTCTTGAACCTTCCATTGTGAAAGTATATTTACTTTACTAGATGACCAGTAGACGTGATGTCTTTGACCTGTTCTGTCGTTTGTGTAAACGATGATATACCTCACACAACTACCTCTCTGGTAAGGCTTTAGTTCTCATGGGTATGTTCATATAGCCGTGAACATGTCTTGGTTTTTCAAGAGTTTGAGAGAACTATGCCTCAATAGTCTCCTTGAAGCGGCCCCACTTCACTCTCACATAAGTAACTTATGTTGTTCAGCTCACCGAAACACACAATGGTCTTTAAAAGCATTACTTAACCTATCCCATTTTTAGTCATTGTTTACATCGTAGGAACGAACTTGGGATAAGTACCCCCACAGTGACCTCACAAGGTCTATACAATTAGGTTATCCTTTTAAACCTAGATTTTGGAATCTCCAGTCAGCTAGGTAGGGTTTTCCTTTACATAGCGCCTTTTATTTTCATGGGCTTTAGTCTCATTCCTTTTGATGTTTTATCAACATGATCTCGATTTAAGCCTTTAGTTAGCAGATCCATAATGTTATCTTTTGATTTTACAAAATCAATAGAGATAACTTCATTTGAGATTAGTTGTCTAACGGTATTGTGTTGACGATGCATATGTCCCGACTTACCATTACATTAGCAAGACACCCTACACTTTCTAGTGGTTGTGGATGATTTTCTACCTTTCCATAATTCATTTGGTGCCTTGTACTTTTTCTTGCCCGCGGCACCTTATTTAAAAGGTAATTAGTTGATAGAAAAGCTTCCCCCTTCCCACATTTCTGTGATAATCCAGAGCTTCCTAGCAATGCGTTCATCTTTTCCTTTAGAGTTTGATTTTTCTGCTCGGCTACTCCATTTGATTGAGGAGAGTATGGTGGTGTCACTTCATGAATAATACCATGTTTTGTACAATATTCACCAAATGGTTCAACATATTCACCACCATGATCACTTCTCACCATCTTAATATTTTTATTAAGTTGGTTTTCAACTTCCTGCTTATAGAGAATAAATTTCTCTATTGTTTCGTCATTGCTCTTAAGCAAATATACGTAGCAATATTTTGTGCAATCATCAATAAAGGTAATAAAATATTTATCCCCTCCTCTCGTTTGAACAAACTTTAAGTCACAAACATCGCTATGTATTAGATCAAGTAGTTCTATACTTCTTTCAACAGTTTGCAATGAAGACCTTGTTAATTTTGCCTCAACACAAATTTCACATTTATGTTTATAATTAATGTGAAATGAAGGTGATGTGTCATGAAACTAACTAAAAATAAGACAAAGGCAAGTGCACTTATCGATAAATAATATAGCTATAGTGAGTATAGATATTGTAACACCCCTAACCCATATCCGTCGCCGGATTAAGGTCACGAGGTATTACCGAACTCAAATACAGATACGAACATTTATGCAAGTCATATTCATATATATATATAAAGCATATAGCTAATTAAAGGTTAATCATACATTAATTCATATTACTAATACAAATCAATACCTTAAAAATTTACTCGAATCCATACCATGAAAATAATCACATTTTCAATTAACTAGACATGTCTTAAAGCTATTTAATATATACACATACTTTACAAAACATATTACTCGAATCATATGCACAACAAAATCTCAATAGTATTCGAAGTACTTAACATAATTAGTTCATTATTCCATACAGGCTTATAGACGACTTAAGGTCCAAAAGTAATTGCAGAATTAACCACTCCATAATATGATCAAGCATATTTCATAAAAAAATTATTTCTCATTTAACCGCAACTATATGAACCATCCAAACAAAATTTAAGTAACTTAATGCCATTTATTCATTCCTCAAATCGGCTAACTATTACCATGAGTCGACCATACCCAATTCATGCACAATTAGACTAACTAATATTAGCCAACAATCCATACATTAGCAACCATGACATATAAGCATATATACATAGTTTCAAGTTACCTATCTATAATCGAATTTGCAAGCACATCAAATTATATCACAAAAATGTACCTATTTTCTCACTACTATTTTGTGCGCATATGACCATGACAACTTGAACCATATTGTACACTTACAACATCTAATTTATACCTAATTCACATGTTTAAGATACATACACATAACCAGACCCATACAACATATTCGGTCATTACATCCAACCTCCAAAATAATTCATGCCATTTTTATCTTGAGTTGTACCTAAAATTCAATCATCCAAGTATATATTATAAGCATACTTAACCATTACATATCCAAATCAAACCTCCCTTTTGTCATTTAAATCCAAAATAAAACAATCAACCAAACCGTTATAGATCATGTCCATTTCTTACAATTAGCAACCGAATTTTTGCATAATTAAAATTCATCAAATACATATCTATCATTACTTCAATGTTAAGCTAAGTTATATAACTATCCACCATTCAAAATTGTTCCACATCTCATACTTTCAAATTAGATTCAAATTCTAACCATATATACACAAACTTTAACATTATATTCAAGCTATATAACTAAATACCTCACATATATATATACCATGAAATATACTTTCCTATTAAACTATTATCATAACCGAATACACATAAGTATTAAAATCAAGATTAAGCCATTTTCGCATGGCTAAATATAGACACACTTCATGAGTACACAAAATAAATGCTAGCCTATACATGCCATATATTCAAAATTTCAAGCTTTCAAAATACCGAGACAGGGTTCGATAGTGTGACGGATTTCCTTGACGATCCCCGAGCTCGTACCTAGCTTCCAAAATCTATAGAACAATGAATGAACAGACACACAGTAAGCTTAAATAGCTTAGTAAGTTGTAAGCACATAGTTATCAAAGAACACATATAAATTATACAAGTAGGTCGAATTCTACTAATCTTGTACACATACATATATACTTATATTTATATGATTAATTCATCCTTTCATCTTATACATAATACTTACCTTTACTTTCAATTTCGTATAACTCAAACATATCTGAATTGCTTAATTCAAACCCATATTCAGGTTTGCCATATAATTTCCCGTTATACCATTCGGATTCAAACTATAAATTGTTTAGAGATTAAGAAAATTAAAGTTGCTACTGCATCTTGGATTTCTCTTCCTTGTTCATTTAAAATAATTCTTCCTTGGTCATCCTTTTTTATTGCTTTTAAAATTTCTTCCTGTTGGGTTTTAATGAGTGCATTATCCCACCAACCTTTTAATTGACCAGTAAATCCAGCAACTAAAAGATTAGCTATAGCATGATCACTGATTAATCCATTTTGATTTTGGGTTTTATAAACATTTGAAACCATTGTCATTTGTTGTAATAAACTAAGAATATTGTATTCAGACATTCCATTTATATTCTATTCATAAATTGTATTAGCATTGTATTTATTCTGGAAAATAGGTTTTTCTTCTATGTTAAGATCAGGTGCAGTGGTTTTTGGATAATATAATCTTTTTGGTTTTTTCTAAGCCATCTTGTTAATTTGTTGTTCATCTGACTGGTCAGAGTCATATTTGGAGGATTGGTGTAATGTATTTACTGAATGTTGGGCTTGTATTAGGGTATTAGCGGCAATTAATTCAGACTTGTAACTTTCCAAAGCATCAAGTCTATTTTGGATTTCTGTTAAGAAATTATTTTGGGATTTTTGGAAAGGTTTTGGAATCTCATAAGGTGTGAATATTGGTTCTTTAAAACTTTTTTCGATTATCTCTTTTACTGGTTCTTTCCTGATCGGTTGACTTTCTATCAAATTCTCAATATAATCTAATTGTTTTCCTATTGTATGAAGATTGATATTTGTATAATTGTTTTGTTCTACTATCATTTTAATATCTTTTGATGAGATTTGTTCTCCTGCATCAGGAGCTCTCATTCTTAAAGGATTTGCTTTTATTCCAGTATTTTTGTGAAGATATTGAACCTCCATTAAAGGGGGATGTCGAGATTCAACTTCTCCTTTATTAGTCTGCCATCTAGTATTATGTTTTATTGTATTAACAGATTCTGAATAATATTCTTCAAACCATTCAAAGAATTTTATATGGATTTTATGGGTATTCATAAATTCATAATATTCTTGAAGAATCCTTTCTTTTTTATCATTATAATTTTTAAAGTAATCTTATCCTTTTTACTTATTTTTGTTGGAATAGAAGTGCTTTCTACACCATTCTTTGTTTATCTCAAAAGTTTTTTCTAAAACAAATATTTCTGAATTTTCTCCTTATCTTGCATTATTAGTCATTGATGAATATGTTGGTGACATATTAGGTGAATTTTGGGGACTCTCTTCCTGTCTGGCATAGATAGGTTGAGCTATATTTGAGGAATTATCTATTCCTTGTAAATTGGTTCTAAATGTTATTAGGATGGAAGAGACAGAGGCTCTGGCTGTCTTAAAATATACTGTTTGTGTTTCTAGATTTGACTCTTCTTCTAAATTTAACCTCCTAAAAGTTGTACTGGTACTTCCAATTTCGAAGGAATATCTTGGAGGCATTCTCTGTGGCATGTTGAGTTTTAATTCAACTGTGCCATCTTGGTGCTGAGAAATTTCACTTAATGAAGTGTTTCTTATGGGAGTTGGTGCCACAGGGTCTGTAGCACCCTCAAGTTTCCACTTATCAGGAAGGTTTATCTCATGCCATTGTATTGTTCTTGGGATTGTGGTATGAGATCTTGTGGTATCTGTCTCTATTAAGGGGGTTTCTCCTTTTAGGCTTTGGAGTAAAGCCTTGGTATTAACAACAGAATATATAGCTTTGAAATGGAGTCTATAGACTAATATTAAAATATTTGGAGGGTCAAAATATTTTTGTCAGTCAAAGAAACCATAAAATTTGGATAACAATTAAAATGTATCAGGGCTGTACATAGGCTTGTTTCTATAGTTCCTAATAATGAGTTATTAAACATGATGTGTCTTTGGTCTCTTAAGACAACTAAAATTGAGGTGTTTTTAGTGGCTTCAACACTAAGAGGTTTAACACCAACCTGGACTAGTCCAAAATTGAAATATTTGTATCTTTATTCTTTGAGTTTATTAATGACGACTCTATCTAATAATTGGATTGTTTCTGTAACACCTCTAACCCGTAACCGTCGCCGAAAATAGGGTTACGAGGTATTACCAAACCAAATTCAAATTCGAATAATCATATATATACACATGTTCAACCTACTAAACCAACCAAGTCTTAAATCAAAAAGGTAATATCAACCTATTACAAGTCATTTCATATCATGCATTGAACAAATTCATGAACACATAACTCATAATTAAAAATTATGCAGAATATTTCAAACACCACTTTTGGTCATACCTCATTTCGCCTACTCGACTAACAAATCAATTACAAACAACAATGACACAAATGTGTATATAAAACTCATATTTAAAATTTTACCTATTTTACATGTAATCATTATATTTTAACATATGTACCTATATCAACCCATATAAATACAAACAAATAAAAACATTAATGAATATGCCATAAGCATTTGTATAATTTCATAGTATATTCACTTATTATTATTCATACTCTCAAAACTACTTATCAAATTGCATACAAATATTTATTCATCAAATAAATAAAATAACTATTCATATGGCCAATTTCCCAAGCTTTATTCGAATACAATTAAGCTTAAATACTTATGCTTTAACCAATGTCAAATTCATCAATACTCAAACAATTCCATGCATAACATACCAAGACGGATCCTATATATATATATATATATATATATATATATATTTATTATGTATTATTTATCCCTCAATGTTTCAAAGGTCATTTACAAGACCAATTCCATAAAAATGCTCATTATGCAATTTACCAATTTCAACTACTCTATATTCATAGTAAATCAATATACAACTTTCACATAGTAAATGATAATTCAAATTCAATCTCAATTACGAAAATTAAAATATTTCCATCCATGATTTCAAACATAGCTTATACTTATACCGTATCATATCAATCAACTTTACTTGTCTATCACAATCAATATTCATAATTATCAAAATTCAAAATCCTCCAAAGCATAACATCACTTATATTAGTCTCAACCATTTAAGAAACATAGCCAAATCATCAACCATAATATTTAATCAAACCATTCATGTCAAAATAAACAATCCATTTTCGCATGGCTTATTATATATATACACTTCATTCAAAATATATTCAAAAGGGGTAGTATAGTCTATACATGCCATAGATTTAAATTTAACCTTTATAGGTACCGATGGACGGACGATAGTGTGATTGACTACGCTGATGATCCCCGAGCCCGTAACTAGCTTCCAAAATCTATAAAACTGAAGGAAACATATATACATAATAAGCTATCACAGCTTAGTAAGTCATAAGCAATTAAACAATTCAATAACGTTAAAAATTCAATAACAAGCCGAATAATGCAATCATATTCATATATACACATTCGAGCTTGCAAATCTTATATATATCAAATATATAACTATGAACCAATTTCACCTTGGCGAATATACATTAAGTAATAACATCGTTATTTTTTCAGTATTCAAATCATATACAACTCTTTACCGAATGTACTCATTCATATATAAATGCATATAAAACATAGTTTTGACTTCACACATATACTGACCCTTTGGCCGAATATATATATATGCTTTTTACACATACATATACTTTTGTATCCCAATTGACATAACCAACTAAATTTGATAGCATATATTAATTAAATATTACATACTTATACTAACATATACATATGTGTCACATTTATCATTCATCGGATCAGTACAATTTGTACTAAATAATTTATCGAAGCATTAATAAAGTTGCACCATTAGTGCTCTTCTCTCACTTAACCAAATTGATCTCGGTTTCTCACAGTTAGTGCCCGATATTTAACATCATTATTTAATTTCGCACAATTAGTGCTTGTTATTCAACCGCATCATTTAATTCACACACTTAGTGCTAATCATATAGCCATAGCTATTTCATACTCGCACACTCAATGCTAAATATCAACAAATCACCTTCACATCTATCCCTGCTTCTCAAACATATACACATTCGGCTACCACATATATATATTTTGCATATTTCATTTCAGCATATATAATTAATATTTATCTAAAATTTACAACGTCTATTTGCTTATAAAATTACCTCGGACAACGATAATCGAAACGGAACGATTATTCAACGACTTTAGTCTTCCCTCGATCCAAGTCTGATTTCTTTAATTATTGATCTAAACACATTCAAATTGAACTCATTCAAACATAATTTCATTCAATTTTGTCCAACAACACATAAATGGAAAATTTACTATTTTTCCCCTGATATTTAACATTTTTACAATTTAGTCCAAATTGTACAAAACACAAAATATTCCAAATTGACCACACTATATTTTGGCCGAATATTCCCTAGACTCATATAGGTCCTTGCATGTCATTTATTTCATCTTTTAGTCCCTCAATTAAATATTTTCTTACAAATTAACCTAAAATAATCAAATTCATCAAAAATTCAAGAACAAACATTATAATCTATCACGTATCTTTCATATTTCATCATTAACTATTACCAAGCTCAAGTATTCATAAATGGCATGTCTCAAAATCACCATCAAATTCTAAAATTAAAGCATGGGCTAGATATAACACGAAGCAATGATCACAAAAACGTAAAAATCATCAAAAACCAAAACCAAACATACCTTAAATCAAGCTTCAAAGATGGCCGAATAGCTTGGTTGTTCTTCTTTTCTTTTCTTTTCTTAGTTTCAGTTAGATGATAATGAAATAAAAGATGATAGTGGCTTTTATTTGTTTAATTAAAATATTATAATATAATATATATTATAACCTTTATAAATAATATAAAACTATATATTATACACATAATGCCGTCCACTATCTTTTTAATGGTCAAATTGCAAAATAAAACCTTCATATTAAAAGAATAACCACTATTCAGCCCTTTTAGAAATAACCATTAATTTTTTATTTTACACGATTTAATCCTTTTATTTAATCGGACACTCAAACGACGAAATTAAAGCACGAAATTTTCACACTAGTAAATTCACACATAATAAACACAGAAAATAATATTAAAATATTTTTTTGACTCGAACTTGTGGTCCCGAAACCACTATGTCCGATTAGAGTCGAAATCGGGATGTTACAGTTTCAGATTCTTTTTAAATAGGTAAACTCCTTTCTTTTGTTTTTATAACGTAATTGCAAAAAGCATTTAAGTTTTCAAAAGTTGTTTTCTTGTAGACTTGGTTTGTTGGAACTCTTGGAAGAGTCCAATTATCAAATCTTTGGGGAATATTTTCATAATGTTCTTCTTGTTCATTAACAGTGTTGTTTGAGGTTTGGTCGGATTCTTGGGATTGATTGGAAACAAAGCTTACAGAAGAATTGGTTCTTCTAAGGAAAGGAAACATTCTTTGTTTTCTTATTTCCTACAAGGATGTTCTACTATCTAGATTTTCGGATTATTAAAGTTGCCTAAAGGGATACTTTGTCCTTGACACGCTTAACTCATGGCTAACTGGACACTGTATCAATTCTCAGCAAAATAATAATACATTAATGAAGATAGTTAAACCAGAACTCGAAAAATTGAAAACAAATTGAATATTTTTAAAACTTAAAAATACCTGCTCCTCCTTGGCTCTGATACCAGACTAATCCCGAGGATCTGAGGATCTGAGGATCAGGTTTGGAATGAGATAATCATAATTTTAAATTTAATTATTTTATAATATTTAATTATTTTTCGACAATAATTTAACCAAAATAGCATGATTTTAAGTTAAAAAGGGCATGTAAAAACACATAAATTTTCGTGTTTTCATTGAGCCACATGGTTACTCACATTAACAAAACATTTAAAATCATCTCACTCACTAGAGACTCTCACATAATCGCGTGCTTTGAGAATAATCTTTTCGTCACCTACACGAAACACAAGTTCACCAGTACCAACATCGTTAATAGTCCTAGTAGTGGCTAAAAAGGGTCGACCTAAGATCAAAGGTACCTCACTATCTTCATCCATGTCTAAAATAACGAAATCAAAGGGAGATATAAATTTATCGATTTTCACAAGCACATCTTCAATAATACCTTTAGGATATCTAATGGTTTTGTCTGCTAATTGAATACTCATCCTAGAGTGTTTGGGTTTCCTAAGACCAAGTTGTTTAAACATTTTATAAGGCATGGCATTAATACTAGCCCCTAAATTAGCCAAAGCATTCTCAATATTTAAACTACCAATGAGACAAGGACTAGTAAAACTTCTAGATCTTTAAGTTTGTTGAGTAGTTTATTTTGGAGAATGGATAAGCAAACTGCGTTGAACTCTAGACGAGTCGTCTATCTTTCTCTTGTTTACTAACAATTCCTTTAAGAATTTGACGTAATTTGGCATCTGCGAAAAAGCTTCAACAAACGGTAAGTTAATGTGTAATTTTTTAAGAAGCTTAAGAAATTTACCATATTGTTCGTTTATGTGGTCTCTTTTTGACGCGTTAGGATATGACACTCGAGCTTTGTATTCTTTGACAACCGGTTTTTGCTCTTTCTTACCTTTCTCAACCTTATCATTGTTCACCACATTCTTGCCTTTATTCTTGTTCAGGTTCAACTAACCCTTTTACGTCTCAAACAGTAATTGCGTGAAGCTGCTCCTTTGGGTTAGTTATAGTATTGCTAGGCAAGCTACCTTGTGGTATTTCTGAAATTAATTTAACAAGATTTGATTTTTGAGTCCTTGAATCAATGCTTGCTAATTTTTTAGTGCTGCCTCAATATTTTGCAAGCGAGTTTCTGACACCGAGATAAACTTTGTCAACATCTCTTCAAAGTTCGACTTCTTCTCTTGCTGATGATGTTGTTGAATGCTTAGAGGGGGTTGTGTTCTTTGATTGCCTTGACCACCTTAAGAAAAATTGAGATACTTCCTCCAATCTGTATTATAGTTAAGACTATAAGAGTTATTTTGAGGTCTAAAATTTTTACCCATATAATTGACTTGCTCATTCTCTATACTAAGACTGAAGGGTAAACATTCTGGATTCGTCATTCCAACTCTATTTGTATCGCATTGCATCACCAGATTCACCTGCGTAGAAAAATATAAACCATCAATTTTCTTATTTAGTACTTCTACTTAGTTTGATAACATGATGACTGCATCTAGATTAAAAACACCGACTATTTTCATTGGCTTTATCCTCATGACTTACCCCTGATAATTATCCAATGTCATCTCTTCTATAAACTTATAAGTTGCTTCGGGTGTTTTATTGTTCAGTGTTCCACCGGCTGTTACATCAATCAAATTCCTAGTTGAGGGATTCAAATTGTTGTAGAAGGTTTGAACTTGTAACCATAAAGGTAACCTATCATGAGGGCACCTTCTCAACAAGTCCTTGTATCTCTCCCATGTAACATATAATGTCTCTAATTCGATCTGAATAAAAGAAGAGATGTCATTCCTCAACTTAATTTTCTTAGCCAGTGGAAGTACTTTAAAAGAAACTTCTAGGTCAGTTGAGCCCATGTAGTAATAGAACCTCGTGGTAAAGAGTTTAACCACTGTTTTGTCTTGTTCCTTAACGAGAATGGGAATAACCGTAAACGAATGGCTTCATCAATGGCACCATTAATCTTGAAAGTGTCGCAAATATCTAGGAAATTGGCCAAATGAGTATTTGGGTCTTCATCTTGTAAACCGTCAAACTGAAAATATTATTGTACCATCTAAATAGTGTTCGGCTTTAGTTCAAAATTATTTGCAGCAATGGTAAGTCAAACAATACTCGATTCAGCCCTAGTCAAAGTAGGCTTGGCATAAGCGTACATAGTACGAGAAACAAGAGCTGCAAGAGGTAGCTGAATATTCTGATTATCGCCCATCTCCTCAGTAATAATGTTGTCTTCTTGTTCATCTACTATATTCTGTTGACTTAGCCTTACTTCTCTAATCTCTCTATGATTTCTGTGAGCAGTACTTTTAATCTCATTGTCGAAAAGCAATGGTCCCGACTAGTTTCCTCTAGTCATAAACTAAAAGAACATGTCAGAAGCAAACAAAAGAAAAAAAATTAGAATGTAGAAATTAAATTTAAGAAATATAAAATAAAATAAAAAGCGCTAAATTAATAAAAATAAAGTGTTCCTAATATTTTAGTCCTCGTCAATGGCGCCAAAAACTAGATGTGTCACGAAACTAACTAAAAATACGACAAAGGCAAGTGCACCTATCGATAAATAGTATAGCTATAGTGAGTAGAGATATTGTATCCACGAGGACTAAAAGTATTAGTAATTATCGTTTTCCTATTATTTAGCTGACAAATTGGAGTGATTGATTTTAAACTAAAATTATTAAATTAATTTAACTAAGAACTAAACATAGAATAAATCAGGAAAATAATTAAATAATAACCAATGCGAGAAACAATACCCAAGAAAGATTCCACCTAGACTTCATCTATTATTAAGAATCTAAATTAAATGATTTATTCACTTGGTATCTTAATCCGTGGAAATCCCTAAATTATGCTAATATCTCTTTCGAGAGTAAGAACAACAACTCTAGGTCGATTAATTAAAATTTATTTCTAATTAAAACTCTATTATCACATTAACTCGATCTATGGATTCCCCTATTAGATTTGACTCTAATCTGGTAGATTTATGTCGTTTTATTTCTAGGATTGCATGCAACTCCACTCAATTATGCTAGATCTACTCTTAAATAGTGACTTTCCTCCTCTGATTTAAGCACATTAAACATGAATTAATACCCCAGAAATATTAAAACAAGTGATAAACACACATAACTGAGAAAAGAATCAAGTATTTATCGCGTAAAATAGAAATCAAATAATAGAAATCATAGGTTTCATCCTCCTTAAGTATCTAGGGAATTAGTTCATAATTCTGAATAAAAACATCTCAAAGTCAAAATAACCACAAGAAATAATGAAACTCATAAAAACTTCAAAGGAAATTTAAAGAAGGTCTTCGATCTTAATGGAAATCTGCTTCAGAGATAGCTCTAATGGTGTTCTTCGAGTTGTTTTCTTCAATATTCTCTGGTGGCTCCCATTCTCTTTTTCTATTTGGTATTTATAGACTTTAAATTGCCCAAAAAGCCTAAAAATTATGTTTTTCTGCATGTTTGGGAAGCAAGTTGCGAAATCGACACGGTCTAGCACATGGCCATGTGTCCAGACCGTGTGGCTCACATGGTCGTGTGTCTAGCCCATGTGGCTTCTTAAATATACTTTTTTTGTCTAATTTTCGTTTATTTTTCGCTCTTTTTACTCTCAAATGCTCACCTAAGTATAGAAACATAAATTTAAAGAATTGGGAGCATAAAATTCACTAATTTGCATAAATAATCATCCAAAAACGCATTAAGAACGAGATTAAAATATGTTACTTTTATCACTTATCAGAAGGAATGTGCTCTAAATTAATTAATATATGTAAAGTATCATAATTAACATGCCCGTACCTACCATGCCATAAATCAAATGACTCAAGTATATAAATAGAAGAAGAAGAAATATTCTTATTTATAGTTTTTCTTTTTACAATATTGCATTGCATATCATTTTTTCACAAACATTCCCCATTTAAAAGAAAATTCTTATTCATAGTTCTTGCGTATGTTAGGCACATGAGTTCATATCGAGAACTTCCTTAGAAATTTCTTCCACAGCATTGGCCTCGTTAGCTCTAACTTTCTTTGGAATCCTATAGTCAGATGATTTGTACCCTATCTTGTTGCAATTGAAGCATTTTCCTTGAAATTTTTGCTTCTTGGAAACGCCACCTTTTGGTCCTAATTTAGACCCACCCTGAGGTTGTTTTCCCTTCTTGAAGTCCTTGACTTCTATGATATTTGTCCTAGCATCATTGACATTTGTTGCTTTGTTGAGCCTTTTTTCTGTATCTATATTGTCTTCTTCAATCCGAAGCCTGACAATTAAATCTTCCACTGACATTGTTTTTTCTTTTGTGCTTTAGTTAATTCTTGAAGTCATTCCAAGCAAGAGACAGCTTCTCAATAATGATTGCCACTTGGAAGGATTCACTTATCACCATCCCTTTAGTAAGAATTTTGTGAACAATCAATTGAAGTTCCTACACTTGATTCACAACTAGTTTAGAATCAATCATTACAAAATTCAAGAATTTAGCAACTAAAAACTTTTTAGCTCCAGCATCTTCAGTTTTGTATTTATGGTCCAATGATGTCTATAATTCCTTACCTGTTTTCTTGACACTATACACTTTGTACAATGCATTCGATAATCCATTTAGGATGTAGTTTTGGCACAGAAAATCAGAATAGTTTCAAGCTTCAAAAGCAGTGAAAGCGGTAACTTCATCTACCTCGCCCTCTTTAACAGTAGGAGAGACATCTTTCAAAAATTTGGCCAAGTTCAACATAGTCAAATAAAACAACATTTTCTATTGCCAAGTCCTGAAATTGTCCTGAGAATTTTACAGGTTTCTCGTTGTGGCTTACAGCAGCCACCACCGGCAACACTGAGTTTTGAATCGAAGATTGCATTTGATCCAAAGCTTCAGATTGCGAATTGATTAAATTAGTGGGAGTTTCCATTTTCTGTTAAGAAACAAAACCATAATTAGAAAATTATCAACTTTTGTTAGATGGCAGGAATTTAATAAAACCCGAAACAAAAGTTTATATGATCTAATAAAAAATACAATAAAACAATGCACCAGGTAGGCAACCCTAAAAGAGAGGTGGTGCACTTGGCACTCTTAAATACAAAATCTTTCAAAGAACCAACCCTAGACATGCACTCTTATATTGTCTTTTTAATTCACCATTGATAATTTTCTTTTCCTTTGATGTCACAATTTTGAAGCTACAAATTAAGCTTTCACAATTTAAAGCCAGAATTAAGACCACCATAAACAGAAAAATTTCTCTTTTATTTGTTAAATGGCAGAATTAAAATTCTAAAATAAAATCAAAATCAATTCTTTCAATGTTGGAAATAAATCCCGAAATAGAATTATTTGATTAAGTTTTCATTTGGAAACAAATCAAGATTAAATAAAATCTGTTAAACGAAAGTAATAAATCCCGAAACAGAATTTATTTAATTTTAATATTCGTTTGGAAAAAAATCAAAGATGAAATAAAATCTGTTGAACGACGGGAATAAACCACGAAACAGATTTTATTCAATTTTTATTTTTATTTTCAAATAAAAAAAATTCTTTTTTCTTTTCGCCTTGGTGTCTCGTTCGTCTCGGATTAGAGAATTGCAAAAATAATAAAGGAAACATGTCTTAAGATTGTTGGACAAAACACGTTAGTGAACAAATATACAAATATAAATAAACAAATATTTACGTATAAAATAAATTAAATAATTTATATCTAATTTATCTGATACGAAAAACCAATAAATAACATAACGAAAACCAAAAATCGAAAAGAAGAACCGAGTTTTCCTAGATGTTGAGGCATGTTTTACACTGTTTCCTTAAGACAGATTCAGCCGTACTGGGAGAAACATTGGTCGACTGTCTCCTAAGATACAACAACACAATGATCGAAGCAGTAGCACCTCTACAGTGGTCAACGAACAAATGTTGTCTTTTTCTATCACCGAAACGTTGGAAAATATGGAGAGGAAAAGAGAAGAATTTTGGAGAGCAAAATAAACTCGGTGTGAGAAAGTGTGATTGTCCAAAAATTTTTGAAGATTTCTTAGGCTTTTATAGGCATTCAATATGAAGGAATTTTGAAAATATCCATGAATAAGGATACAAAATCTACATTAAATGAGCAATTAAATCAATTTGATTAAAATTAAATCAAATTGATTGGAATCAAATAAAATTATGATATATGTCCTTTTAAACCAGATTTTGTATATTTGCTGAGAAAAAAATAAATTTTGTGTTGGTACATTTCGCGTCACCCACGTCGTGCGGGTGGGCCCAACCCCGATGGGTTTGGATCTGCACCCCTCATGCGCGTGAGGCAAGATTACAAGCTTAATCATTCAAATTTAAAATTAAAATAGAGTTATTAAATGAGAAAATTAAATTAAAATAGAGTTATTAAATGAGAATAGTTTATTAAATTAAAATAGAGTTATTACTTAATTAGAATTCTAAGTATCTTAATTATCACTTAACTAATATTAGATTTAATTAAAAAGTAATAGAAATATCGGGCATGCCTTATTGAAAACCGAAGTAATAATAAAACTGATCACCCATAAATGTAACCCAAATAGAAAAATAAATTATAATTATAAACTATTCTCATCAAATTTAGTAAATTTTTAAATAAACTATTCTCATCAAATTACCAAAATAATATATAAAATGCTAATTAGTTTATACTTTTTAAATAGTTTTACTTTAGGTAAAATATATTTAATTTAATAATAAAATAAAGGGCTTTTATGAGTAAAAATCATAGATTAAGAGCTTATTTAACTATAAAAATAGGTTGAGGGCTTGTTTATTAAATAAAAAAGTGAGTTGAAGAGGAATAAAAAGAAAATAATAAATAAGGAGGGCTTAGAAGGCAATTAGCCACATTTCAATTTTAGTGCCCCGCTGCAACAATTCACTTTCAAAATCTGAAATGGTAAATTTGCATGTCAGGTCCTTAAAACTGCAGGTGGTCACATTTTAGTCCTTTTGCACCATTGGTGCCGCCAATCTCTTTGGCACCTTTGGTGCCGCCAATGTGATTCGCCTGATCAAATTTGTTGTCGTTTTTTTTGTTTTTTAGTATATTTTGGTAAATAAAAAATTTATAATATTTTGGTAAATAAAAAAGTTATAATATTTTGGTAAATTTTTATTTTTATAATAATTTTGTAAAAACCCACTATTTTATTACTCTTGTTTGGATATTATATAAAACATATTTTATTGTTAATTTTGTTATTATTTTAGAGGTATCTATTTGTTAAGTTACATCTATTTTAATATCATTTAAATATACATATTTTTTAAAATTTATTTTCAATTTATTGAGAAATATTTATTTTGATATTTTTAGTATTTTTAATTTATTATATATATTTTAAAATTATATAAAAATAATATAAAAATTAATATTGACGGTCTGGGTCAGGCCCAAATTTTATATTTTTATTCAAATTGAGCTTAAATAAAATTTTAAGTCCATTTTTAAGCCAAGCCGAAGCCTAAACTTTTAGTTGAGCCCGGCCCGGCAATGCACAACTCTAAATTGGATTAATGGTGGATTTGGATAGGCGATTAGGTGCGGTGTAGTGCGTTTAGCTTATTTTTGTCTCACGCTACAGTATCGCTATAGTATCTAATCTCACTGCCACAATTGTTTTTACTAAATGCAGCTAAACGCACCGCCCATCCAAATTCACCGTAAGTAAAAAATTGAACCGCACTAGAATTCAGGTATTATTCCTTCTTCCACGACTCAAAGAGTTTGGCTAGTGCGAGACGAGAGGAACCTCCCTTACTCATAGCAGCCTTGGCGGCGTGTTTCATAGCTACGGTTCGCTCCCTAACCAGTTTACCTTGTTCCCACTCCATTAATTCTCTAACTCGCTTCTCCACTTCACTTGAATCTACGAACCCTGTTTCTGACTCCACCATCGGCAAGGCTATCTTCATTTCCTCCACTAGCAACACCCGGTTGAACCTTTGCTCTGCGTAGAGTGGCCATGCCACCATCGGAACCCCCGCACAAACAGATTCCAGCACCGAATTCCACCCACAGTGTGTCACGAACCCACCGATGGAATCATGGTTCAACACCGCCACCTGTGGCGCCCATGACTTGACCACCTTTCCCGTCTCCTTCGTCCTCTCCAAGAACCCCATAGGTAACAAAGTGTTCAAATCTGGTTCCGATTGTTCCTTTATCGCCACACTTAGGTTCTCCGAAGGAGGGTTTCTCACCACCCACAAGAATCTTTGCTCACTTCTCTCTAACCCCTCAGCTATTTCTTTCAACTGTTGAGCTGAAAACAGTCCCAGGCTACCAAAACAAAGGAACACTACACTTTTACTAGGTTGCTTGTCAAGCCACATTAAGCAATCATCAGGGGCACCTTCACCGGCAACATTAGATCTAGCTCCACTTCTCCGATCAACGTCAGCAATCAACGGTCCGATGCAGTACAGTGGAGGTGTGGGGCCATCTGGAACACAGAGTCCATCGCGAATTGCTTTGATGGCTCTGGGTTCGAGGGATTCAAAACTGTTGATTATAATCCCAGCTGACTTGGGCAAATACATGGAGTTGTTAATGAAGATGTGATAGACTTGATCGTTGCGATCGAGTACTGGCTTAGGCATATCGGCAGATGGCACCGGTGGGACACCTGGGATGTTGAGGAGAAGGTTAAGTTCTTTGAAGCTTTTGGTGGTGTTATTATGAAGGGTTGGTAGATAAAAGAAGGAGGAAAGAGTAGCAACGCCGGAGGTGTAGAGGAAGTAAGGAGGGATACTAAGATCAACGGCGACTTTGAAAGCCACAGTACAGAAAAAATCCATGATAAAAGCATGGACTTTGTAATCCTTGGAGATGGAAAGGAGAGTTTCATGGACATTGGGGTTGCTAAGGCGGAGGACCTCAAAAGTAAGGAACTCATGGTGGGCAACATCAGTGGATGGAAGGAGGGTGACTTTGGGTAGCTTGTGAAAAACAATGGAAGGAATAGTGGAAGAGACGGCGGCAATATAAGGAGCGGTAGATTCAGCTTGGTAAGGTGGTGTAGCGATGAGGATGTGGATAGAGAGTGAAGGTCGGTGAGATAATAGAAGCTTGCCTAACTCCACCATGGCTAGCAGGTGGCCAATTGGTGGTGACGGGTAAAGAACTACGGCCTCCACCATTGCTAACAACCTATTACAGGAAAAGACAACCCCAACCAAGCTCTGCCCTATCTCTTATCCTCACTCATCACCGCAAAATATGCGGATTTAAAAACAAAAAAGAAGAGGGGAATAGATATTTTTTTAAGATTAATTAAAAATAAACATTTTTTTGAAATTATAAATGTTATACTTTAAAATTAAAATTATTATATTTGCTTTAAAAGTCGACTTTTAATCACACGACTATTTTATTTGGAAGTGGCAATTTTTACTGATGTGGTGAGGGAGAAAGGGGTGGGGGAGCGATTTAAAAAAAAGCGTATATTTTAAAACCAACAGCTTAAATTAAAGGTGTAAGTACATTTATTTATGAAAAATATTTTCCTCATTTTTTGGGGTTTGTTTACGAAAAATAAAATTGGTGAAAGTAAAAAATCCACGTAAAATGTTGAATACATTGAAGAGGAGTAAAACATTTTAGTCATTCACTCTTCATACCTCGTTCATTTCTAGTAAACAATTTCCTTAAAAATTTTAGCATTGCTTATTTATCTTTTTCTTTATATATATATATATATACCCGACAAATATGTTAGAACCTAAATTCCAATTTATCCCTTTTTAGCTTTTTTACCTAAATAATGCAAAAAATAAAATTAATAACTGAAATAGTATGCCCATGAGATTATTTACTAAAATGGTATAGTTTTACTGGTGCCGCCTATCAAATTGGCGGCACCGGACTGAAATGTAATAATCTAAAATATTTAGTGACCTATTATGCAATTTTTCCATTTAGAATGGCTGTTGAAAAAAAGGAAAAAGGGTGCAACCTAACAGTGTGGCTTTGTAAGCCCTCCTTATTTATTATTATTTTTATTCCCCTTTAACTCACTATATTGTATTTAAATAAGTCCTTAACTTATTTTTGTAGTTAAATAAGCCCTTAACTTATGGTTTTACTCATAAAAGCCCTTTATTTTAATATTAAAGTAAATATATATATTTTGAATTTCAAGCTTTATCTTAATTTTTGTTGATGCAATAAAATTATATACACTTTAACATCAACATAAAATCTAAAAAGTAATCAAAAATTTCAAAAGAGTAGTTAAGAATATCATGTATATAAGCACTCTCAAGAAATTTAAAAATTTTATTTTTTATTTAATAAATTATTCTCATCAAATTCACATCAACATAAAATGTGAATTAGTTTATATTTTTAAATAGCTTTACTTTAGGTAAAATACATTTACTTTAATATTAAAATAAAGGGCTTTTACTAGTAAAAACCATAAGTTAAGGGCTTATTTAACTACAAAAATAGGTTAAAGGCTTATTTAAACAAAATATAGTGAGTTGAAGGGGAATAAAAGAAAATAATAAATAAGGAGGACTTACAAGACAATTAGCCATATTTAAAGTTTGGTGCCGCCACACTGTCAGGCGGCACCCTTTCCCTTTTTTTAGCAGCCATCCTAAATGGAAAAATTTTATAACAGGTCCCTGAATACTTTAGATCATTACATTTTAGTTCGGTGCCGTCAATTTGACAGGTGGCACCAGTAAAACTATACCATTTTGGTAAATAATCTTATGGGCATTTCAGTTATTAATTTTATTTTTTATATTATTTAGATTAAAAAAAACCTCCCTTTTTAATATGAGATGAACAAACATCATTTTTGGAAATATAAATTTTGAATTATACTCCAATATGGGACTATTTTACTAAAAAAAGGCTCATTTCCAACTTTATTTACAGAAACGGGCCACTTAAAACTTTATTTATCGAAATGGACTAAAAAACCCAAAATGCGCCTACGTAAAAGCGTTTTGTAATGGGCCAATTTAGGCCGGGCCCAAACAGAAGCCCAAATACAAAAAAAAACCAAAAAAAAATAAAAAAATTATAACAAAGTCCAAATTTTAAAAAAGAGTTCAGTTACAAAGCCCAAATTTACGGGCCCAAAACAAAGAAAACCCTAATGACCCAAAAGTCCCAAAACCTAAACAGAAACAGAAAACCCTAGCCGCACCCTAGCCTAATGCTGTTGCCGCTCCTAGCCTCTACCACCATCAACCACTCCTCTGCCACGCCGCCTATAAGAAGAAGAAACAACACACGCAATAGCAAGTACAAGAATAGTAGAAAAAAATATAAAAATAATGTTGTAAAACGACTATAAAAAGCTATTGAACCGATTGTAAGGGGGGTGGAGTTTTAAAAAAAATCGAGCAAAAAAAGGAGAAGAGAAATCAAACAGAAAATTTAAGGTGATTTTTTTTTGAACATTTATATACAAAAGATATAAAAAACGAATATAAAAATAAAAATAAAAATAAAAACTTTTTCACCTTTTCGGTCGGTAGTCTTAAGATCCGGGCTCGGGAAGCCAAAAGGCCAAAAAAAGGAAAACTTCTACGTTTTTCAGCCACCGTGGATGGCGATGCCGTCGCCAGTGATCGGCGGCCGCCAAGTTCACCCGTTGGCCGAACGTGCAGAGGCTGGAGAGAAAAAAAGGGGTTGTGAAGTTTTTTTTCTAAATGTGGAGAAATGGAATTTTTTGAGATTTTTTTTACTTATATAGGCCCCAAAACGGCGCCGTTTTAGGACTAGCCTCAGACACCCGAAACGACTTCGTTTTGGGGCGACCCGATTACCCAACCCATTAACCCCTAGGATTCGCGTGTTTTTAAACGGAAGGGCTAATTGCGCCTTTAGCCCTTTCGCTTTTTTATTGTTTACAATTAAGTTTTTTTCATTTTTAATTTTTGCCCTATAATTTATTTCGATTGTCAATTTGGTCCACCTTGAAGCTGTACGTTTTGGAGAGTGTTGCCCATTTTGGTCTCTCCTTGTTATTCGCGAGTTCTACTTGGTCCTTTTCCTTTTTATTTATTTCTGATTTGCCCCAAATTTCTGTTTTAAAGTTCAATTTAGCCATTTTATTTGTTATTTTTGCTATTTTATTATCAAATTAATTAATTTAATCTTATTATTACTATTATTATTTTCCTTTTTTTATTCATTTACTTGTTATTATTATCATATTATTAAATTAATTAGTTTTGCATTATTATATCTATTATATTTGTTTTCATATTTATTTACCTAATATTTTAAATACATCTATTCTATTTTATCACATTATATTTATTTATTCACATTCTTTTATATGATTACAAACCTTAGATTATTCATTATTTTTATTTTTATTATCATTCATATTATTCTCATTATTATTAGTATTATTATTTTTAAAACCCTTGTATATCCCACTTATCCATATGGTTCTTTAATGTTTTTTATATTTTGCTTGTTATTTTTCTTTTATATGTAATCACTTGTTTGTTTCGTTAATTCATTCTCATTTTTCTTGTTGTTTTTAACACATTTATGGTGTTACGATATTATCATCGCGATTTATTTTCACAACAAATTTGTGATACATTAATTTTACTTGATACATAAATTATGATTTTGAAATAAGTAATACTTAGTATTTTGAGATTCAAAGGTCGTACCTAACTTACGGGTTTTGATTTTCTCGATAAATCAATAAACAAACATTTTTAAAAAAAATTTGAATTTTAAATAATCTCAGGAATAAAAAAAATCATGTTCTAACTTACGGAATATGATTTATTTCTAAAACCGAGATAATCAAATATCTTTCAAATAAGTAAATTTTTCGTCGTTTATTCTCGTATCGGGAATTTAAGACATTGTGTCCTAACTTACGGGACGTAATCCTCTTTCTCGATTTAACGTGAAATATGCCCCTTTCTCGAAAAAAATTCAATATTTTAACAAAGGATCGTATTTTAAATCTCTTCAAGATTTTCAATTCTCGGCACTAAAAAACACGAAGTAATCAACTAGGTACCAATTTTGGGCGTTACGAGGGTGCTAATCCTTCTTTGTGCGTGAATCGACTCTGAACCCGCTTTTCTCAATTTCAGGACCAAAATCGTTGTTTTAATAAATCAAACCGTTTATTAAAAACAACCACTTTTCGAGGTGACCCTATCTCACCTCATCAAAAAGAATTGGTGGCGACTCCCATATTCGTTTTCATTTTCAAAAATCAAAGTCGACCCCTTTAAAAAAAGGTTTCGACAACTTGACGACTCTACTAGGGACCCAAAATAATAGAGTCAAGCCACGAGTTGATTAGGTTCTGTCTTTTTGGCGAAAATTAAAAACTTGGTTTAAATTTACGATCCTTTCGGTTCATTTCATTTGACTTTGTTGCAATCTTCATTATTTTGGTTTATAATTGCTTTACTGGGTTGAGTGTTTGATATATTTCTGCACATTGCATCGCATAATCAGAAAATTTTACCTTTTTAAGTGGGAGTGAGAAGCTATTCCTTCGTGAGGTCTTCACCTCCGTATAGGATAGTGGATCGCTTTCGGAATACATCCGTAACTATGTTTTCGTGAGATTTTCATCTCCGTAGAGCCATAGGGAAATGTATTTCCCTGAACTGAACTCGATCCATATGATACTGTAATGGGTGAGGATCGAGGAATCTGCTGGTTTAGGTACATTTACATTAGAACCGAACCTCATTAGCGAGCCTTAAGAGCCCACCTTAGGTAGAGCCATACCAAACCCTAGTGGTTACCCGAGTAGGTGCTTTACTTATTATTCTTCGCTTGCTTTAAACTATGTATGAAGTACTGACTTGTTTTACTTTTGTTATAACTGCATGGGATTTTTATCAAAAAATGTGTTTATTCACATTCGATTGCTAAATAGATAACTTGTCATTGAAAAGGGGTTTCTTGATAAAGTGAAGGATAATGCGGCCGTCCGGATATGGGCCGAGACAATGCAACAAGACAAGGGTGATAGTCTTACAGAGGGGTACGTGTCAGAGTTGTGGGATTTTACTCGTATCAGCGTAACCCAAAATAATCTTCAAGAGATGAAAGAAATATGGGATCAATGGGATGACGAGATCAATCAACTATTCTACTCTAATTATGGTGATTTGCCCTATCTTTTCGATATCAAAGTTGACAAGTACTTATTCCGAGCTCTCGCCCAGTATTGGAACCCTACTTATAGTTGTTTTACTTTTGGAAATGTGGATTTGGTACCTACTGTGGAAGAGTACATGGCTTTGCTTCATTGCCCGAAGATTCAAATTTACAAGGCTTATTTTAGAGCTGCCAACGTCTCAACGTTCTTCAAAAGCTTATGAACATCACGGGAATGAGCGAATAGTGGGTTGCAGCCCGAATCAAACAGAAAGGTGATAGAAAGTGCATTCCTTGGAGAAATTTGAGAGATTTGATCCTACCACATCCTGATGTGAAGAAGAGGGTTGATGTCTTCGCATTAAGCATTTACAGATTGGTTACCTTTCCTAAGGCTTTAGGGCATCTAGACGAGGCGGTCTTCAATTTATTTGACCGACTTGATAAAAAGGTCACACCTGTTCCCGCAATTTTGGCTGAAACTTTCAGATCTTTGAACACATACAGAAAAGCAGGCGAAGAGAGATTCATCGAATGCGCACAACTCTTACTAGCGTGGTTCCACAACCATTTTTGGAAAGCAAAAAATGTCTCATATCGAATCTTCTCTGAAAACTATTCTCCGCTGAAAGAGTTAGTGGCTACACCGAGACGGGATGATATCACAGAGGAGAAATGGATGATGATTCTCTAAAATCTGCGAGACAAAGACGTCAAGTGGAGAGCCCTTTGGATGGTCCCTAACGAGATTTTATATCGGTGTAGAGATTTTGATTGGGTTCCCCAACTTGTAATATGGGGGTTGTTGGGTATGCTCCACTGCTCGTGTTAAGACAACACAGATCAAGACAGTTTACCCCAGTAACACAAGGGTTAGGTCAGTGCGAGTTTGTATACAAGGGTGATAATTACAAAAAGAAAGTTCGTGAAATATCGAACGCCTGAAACCAAACTCACAGAATAAAAAGGTTTGCTGCTAACCAGAGGACTACCCCTGAGTACGACCGGTGGTGGGGTCAGAGAATCAACGATAATATCCCTACGTCAAACCAAAAAAACACTCGTTCAATAGAAGAACATTTACAGGTGATCCCATCTGAGCTAGAGATCATCAAACATGATTTTGAGAGAAAGAGTTTGAACTAGAAAAAAGGATAAAGTAATTAGAGGAGGAGAAAATGTAGTTGGGACTGGATGTCGATGTCCAGAAACTAGAAATTGAAAAGCTGAGAAAGGGGAAGAATAAAGCTGAAGAGGATTTGGAAGTTTGAAAATGGACTACAAAAAGTTGCGGTTGTCAATAAGAACTGCCGGTTTGGGAAAAACATCAGAACAATGGCAGCAAGAAATTAAAGAGGAAATGAGTAGAGCCAGTCAATGGGAAAGGAAATTTCGAGATGCTCAAGCGTAAGAAGACGTTCTGCAAGGGAGTTTGGTAGAAAGTCAAAATGAGAAGGTGGGGTTAAAAACTCGGGGTCATAGTTAGAAAGATCCCTACATCAGTATCATAGTTGTAACTCTGAAATCGAGTTGAAGGCTAGCCGGAGCAAAATAGAAGAGCTAAAAGGAAAGATAGAAGAACTCGAAACCGCACTACAAAACTGTGAGCTTCGAGTTGAACTCCTGGAAGTAAATAATGAGTAATGGCAGGAGCAGAAATTTAGATCCGTAAATTTTCCCTGAAACTAAACTCCTATATCTTTTTGCCATAAATTTTTTAGAATTTTTGGTTTAGCCAATTAGTACAGTTTATTAGTTAAAGTCTCCCCTGTTTCACTGATCGACTGTCCTGACCTCTTGTCACTAAAATTCAATTATCTCATTTTACAGACTTCATATAGTGTTCTCACTTATTTCTACAGAAAATAGGCTCAATAAGGAATCTAGACATATAAATTAAAACTCATAAATATTTTTATACAATTTTTAATGATTTTCCAATTTAAGAATAGGGGATTCCAAAAACCACTTTGACCTTGTCTAACTAAAATGCAAATATCTCATATACATAATTATTTTGTCTACACCGTTATTTTTTATGAAAATAGACTCAATAAGCTTTAATTCTATATATCATCCACCCTCTAATTGATTTTATACAATCCTTGGTGATTTTTTAAATTCACATCACTACTGTTGTCTCAAAACTGATTCACTACCAATTTTTACTTTTTCTTGATTTCTATGCATAATTTATCACCTAGACATTTAAAAAAACAAACACCTTCATACTTAGCCATTTTAATAACTATTCATCATCAAATATTTACATATCATCTTTTGGTCATATCTTAAGAATATACAATCGAAATGACCAAATCCCTATACATGCCATAGCTCAAAATATTTATCGTCTTAAAATACCGAGTTGTGGTGGTTGATAGTGTGAACGCTCTCCAACGTCTTCAAGATCCCGACTATGCTTGATAATACTATATGAAAGAAAAAGAAATAAAAGAAATAAGCATAAAGCTTAGTAAGTTTACAAGTAAATAAATAACAACATTTATCATAAACAATTATATTCATAAATTTTTATTAAGCATTAAGATCTTTACTTTCTTCTTTACTTACTCTCTTACTCGTTTACTTACTTGCTTGCTTAACTTACTCCTTCGTTGCTGAAATTTCTTTTCTCAACTGATAACTGAGATACTCTTAATCTTATTAACTCACCTGAACTTGTTTATTAGGCTTTTACTTGAACTTTCATGTAACATCGTCTATTTATTAGCCTGTTGAATCACTTAGAATACTAAGGGAACTCGGTCTCCTGTCTGAATATAACATGCCAAAGCTATGTCCCAAACATAGTCTTACATGGGATGTTTCTTGTACTGCCAATGCCATATCCCAGATATGGTCTTACATGAGAATTCTCATATAGGTGCCCATGCCATGTCCCAGACATGGTCTTACGGGGAACCTCTCATCTTGGTGCCAACGCCATGTCCCATACATGGTCTTACATGGGACCTCTCATCTCGGTGCCAACGCCATGTCCCAGACATGGTCTTACATGGGACCTCTCATAATCTTAATTATGCCAATGCCATGTCCCAAACATGGTCTTACATTGGATCTCTTTACCCAAATGTCATGGCATTTGTATCCAATACATTCCTCATGTTTCAACGGGGCCTTTTAACACTGATTCTCTGTCATCTCATACTTGAGTTAACATTAGATATTTTCATGAAATAAATACATAATTGCTGAAAAATAACAGCATTAATAATAATTATCAAAATATTACATTTATTTACTGTAAACTTACTCGGTACAAAATATGATCAAATCTAGCACTTTAGTCCTCAACCTTTTTCTTTTTCGGTCTAACTCTGAATTTTATTCTTCTTGATAATCGAGCTTGGAAGCTTGAAAAACCCTAGCCATGGTTTCCCCTTGTGAAATTCAGCCATGGGGTTGAAGATCGACAAAAATTGGCTTTAATTTTGTTTTTAATTCATTTTAATAACTAAATGACCAAAATACCCTTAATGAAAAATTTTGGAAACATGCCTAACCATGTCCATTTTTGTATACCAACTTAAACAATGGTCTAATTACCATATAAGGACCTCCAATTTAAAATTTCATAACAATTGGACACCTCTAACATGTAGAACTCAACTTTTGCACTTTTTACAATTTAGTCCTTTTGACTAAATTGAGTGCCCAAACGTCAAAATTTTCGAACGAAATTGTCACGAAATCATTTTGTGAAATCGTAGACCATAAAAATATAATAAAATAATTTTTTTCCTCATCAAATTTGTGGTCCCGAAACCACTGTTTTGACTAGGCCCAAAATCAGGATGTTACAAATAAAACCCGATGTTGTGATAAAAATAAAAGAAAAAGTCAAGAAGCAATTCGATGCTGGTTTCTTACAAGTGGTTAAATACTCAGAATGGGTAGCCAATATTGTTCCTGTCCTTAAAAAAGATAGAAAAGTACGAATGTGCTAGACTACACAGACTTAAACAAGGCCAGCCTAAAAGACAATTTCTCATTGCCTCACATCGACTCCTTAGTGGATAATACGGTAAGTTACTCACTATTCTCCTTTATGGATGGCTACTCAGGATACAACCAGATAAAGATGCATCTTGAAGACAAGGAAAAGACCACATTTGTAACCATGTAGGGAACATCATGCTATAAAGTAATGTCATTTGGACTGAAAAATGCGGGAGCGGCATATCAGAGAGCCATGGTAACCCTGTTCAATGATATGATGCACAAAGAAATCGAAGTTTATGTCGACGATATGTTTTGAGGAAATTGTTCTTGAGATTGAGAAAATTCCAACTAAAGCTTAATCCAACAAAGTGTACCTTCGGGGCTAGGTCGGAAAAGTTGCTAGGCTTTATAGTTAGCAAAAAGAGGATCAGAATCGACCTGGATAAAGTCAAAGCTATACAGGAGTTGTCTCTGCCGTGCACTCAAAAAGAAGTCCGAGGTTTCCTAGGAAGACTAAATTACATTGCCGGGTTCATTTCACAACTGACTGAGAAATGTGACCCCATATTCCGTCTTCTCAAGAAACACAATCCAGGTGTATGGGATGACGAATTCTAGAAAACTTTTGACAAGGTTAAACAATACCTATCCAATGCCCCAGTGCTGATGCCACCTAGTCTAGATAAGCTACTGATACTGTATTTGGTAGTATTTGAGAATTCTATAGGATGTGTGCTTAGCCAACACAATGAGTCAGGAAGGAAAGAAAGGGTGATATACTACCTCAGTAAGAAGTTCACTAAATATGAGACAAGGTACTTGCCGATCGAAAAATTGTGTTGTGCCTTAATCTGGACAACTCGAAGACTGAAACAGTACATGTTGTACCACACAACTTGGCTCATCTCGAAACTAAGCCCTCTAAAGTACATGATGAAGTCGACTGCTTTGAATAGAAGGATGGCCCCGATAGCAAATTCTGCTTTCCGAATTTGAAATAGTCTATGTGAATCAGAAAGCTGTAAAAGGGAGTGCAATAGTAGATTTTCTAGCCAGTAGAGTTTTAGAGGATTACAAGCCCTAGAACTTTGATTTCCCAAACGAAGATCTAATGTATGTTGCCACCATTAAAAAAGACTCTCAAGAAAGCCATCCTTGGAAACTAAACTTCGACGGAGCCTCAAACACCATGGGTAACGAAATTTGGGCAGTCTTGGTATCTCCAAATAGAGATCATTATCCCTTTACTAGTAAATTCAATTTTGATTGCAAAAATAACATGGTAGAATACGAAGCATGTATCATGGGTATCCGTGCAGCCATAGAACACAAGATCAAAATACTGAAGGTATATGGGGATTCTGCACTAGTGATCTATCAACTTAAAGGTGAATGAGAGACATGAGATCCCAAGTTGATCGATTATCGAAGGTTGGTCCATGAATTAATTAAAAAGTTTGATGATATCACCTTCTGCTACCTCCAGCAAGAGGAAAATCAGATGGCTGACGCCCTAGCAACTTTAGCTTCCATGGTCAAGGTGAACAAATAACAGGATGTGAAACCTATCCAGATGAGTATTTATGAGGTTCTAGCTCATTGTCACAACATCGAAGAAGAAGAAGAAAAGGATAATCACCCTTGGTACCATAACATATTACGATATGTGAAAAATCGTGAATATCCTAACTAGGCAACTGAGAATGATAAAAGAACGTTGAGAAGGCTAGTCAATGATTACATCTTAGATGGTGAGATCCTATACAAAAGAAGAAAGGATCAGGTGCTACTAAGATGTGTAGACGCTGTCGAGGCTAAGAAAATCTTAGAGGAAATCCATGAAGGCGTCTGCGAAACACATGCTAACGGGTTTACAATGGCCAGTCAAATCATGAGATTCGGGTATCATTGGTCCACAATGGAAGGGGATTGTATTAGTTATGCCAAGAAGTTCCATAAGTGCCAAATTTATGGGGACAAGATTCATGTGCCTCCTTCACATCTTTATGTTATGAATTTTCCATGGCTTTTCTCTATGTAGGGCATGGATGTCATTAGGCCGATCTCACCAAAAGCTTCTAATGGGCATCAATTCATCTTGTTGGTCATCGATTACTTCACCAAGTGGGTAGAGGCTACTTCATACGCCAATGTCACAAAGTCGGCAGTCAGCAAGTTCTTAAAGAAGGATGTCATATGTCGATATGGCATGCCAGAAATGATCATATCGCATAATGCATTGAAGTTGAACAACAACACGACAAATCGTCACCATATCGCCCAAAAATGAATGGTGCAGTTGAGGCAGCTAATAAGAATATCAAGAGGATTGTAGGAAAAATGACTGAGACTTATAGAAATTGACATGAGAAGTTACCATTTGCTCTTTATGCTTATCAAACATCGGTTAGGACCTCTACCGGGGCAACTCATTTCCTTTGGTATATGGAATAGAAGCAGTTTTACCCATGAAAGTTGATATTCCTTCCCTTCGAGTCTTGTCGGAGCTGAAGTTGGATAAAGCAGAATGGGTCTAATCCCGATATGAGTAGTTAAATTTAATCGAAGAGAAGAGGTTGAAAGCTATCCATCATGGTCAAATGTATCAAAAACGAATGATGCGAGCTTACAATAAAAATGTTTGCCCTAGAGAATTCCATAAGGGGAATTTGGTATTGAAGAAGATCATTCCCATACAAAAGGACTACAGAGGAAAATGGATGTCAAATTGGGAAGGACCTTATGTGGTAAAAAATGCCTTTTCTGGAGGAGCATTAATATTGACCGAGATGGATGGCAAGAACCTACCTAATCCAGTGAATTCGGACTCAGTCAAGAAGTACTTCACCTAAAAAAAAGAGGGGAGAGGCTAACGCGAAAATTCGTAAAAAAGCACCTTGAGACGAAAGGAGTTTTGAATTGAAAACCCATGAAAGGGCAATTCAAATTTTAATCACAGATGAGGCACGCGATAGTCTTGCTTTCTCTGAATTAATAACAAGGAGAGATGCTACATTTGGGGCATCAACAAAGTGCTCTAGATTCCCTAAACACATGTTGAACTCAAAATGGTCCTTAAGAAATTCAGGCAGAGAAGCTCATGCTGCGATATTTAGGGTACATATTTCTTCTTACTAATTTTGTATTTCACCAATGTCTGCTTTCTTTGATTAATTTATTCTTCTCAAATTCTGTTCCTGATAAATTTCAGTTTTGTCTATCATTATGATCTTTTTCAAGCATTTTGCGTTGAAATAATGATTAATGGGTTAATAATACTTTCATAAAAGGGTTTTGCATATTGCTCTGAAAAGTTTCCTAAATAGTACAAAAACCTGAAACAGGACCATTGGTCAAAACTAACCAAATTTAAGAGTTGGAAACATGTGGTTAAGAATAGCCCAAATTGCAATTATTTTTTCCAGTTTCTTGTCAAAGATACCAGCTGCGCAAGAAGGCAGCGTAATACGTCAGTGATAAAACCTCAATGAACAACGAGCAATGTCAACCCAAGCATTAAAGGGGAATCATCCTCGAAAAATAACATTCTGCATTCATCATACATAGGCATCTAGTTAGGAGCATTTGATTCATTCTGATCATAACATCCTAATCATTTGCCATGAAATAGGCCCATGAAATGAATTTTACAAGTCATGTTACCCAGAGAATGGTGTAACAGATCAATGAAGTTACCCATACCCCTGAAGTCGCAATGGGATAGATTGAAGTCATTATGGCGAATCTCATCTCCCTGAAGTTGCAGCGGAGCATATTGAAGTTACAAGTCTTATCTCCCTGAAGTTGCAGTGGATGTAACACCCCCTACCCGTATCCGTCGCCGGAATAGGATACGAGGTATTACCAGATTTTACTGAATAAAATTTTTTTTAACTCTATATAACCCGTTTATAAATATCTACTCTTCCCTAAAATTTTAAAACCGAGACCAATCCAACACAACCAATCCTTTTCAAAATATTTTCAAGATAGATTTACCGTATTCATAAGATAATCTTATCACATACCAAAACCAAAATTTGTTAGCCATATTAATGGCTAATCATACATTCATTCCACATTAACATCTACTTTACTAGCTTATACATGCCATTGATTTCCAAAATAAAGTTTCTTTATGTACCGAGATCTTGAGGTTGATAGTGTGATGTGTCTCTGACCAAATCCGACCTCCGAGCTCTTAACTCTACAAACAGGGAAAAAGAAAGTGGTAAGCACTTTGTGCTTAGTAAGCTCATGTAACAGAATTATACTTACCTAATATTTTTTATACAATGCAATAAACATTCATACATCCATTCAATACATTATTCCCCTATCATGCACAAACTCAACATTCAAATTAGTCCAATAATTTCCACGTATCAATAATATATATCATGATTGATGAGCTTATCAATTCCATGATTTCCATTTCCTTGTTATTTTTCCATATTTATCCCGTTGAACTACTTGGAATTTCGATGGATTTTTAGGGGTACACCTAAGTGTACAAATTCCGGGTCCGTCAATTCATATTCATGTGCGCACATTTCCATTTCAGAGAGCACACTCCTTGAACCTCATCCTTACAATGGATTACTACCCGAGCTAAATCCTCAGAATATAAACTCATAGAGTATTGTCGGGATTACCACCAAAGCTAAATCCTCGCAACAACAATTACTCTAATGAGCTTGGATCCAATTACTACCCAAAGCAAATTCAAACCCTAATTCGGATTACCTGTCCGAGCTAAATCTATTTTCCATATATTCTTCGGGAGGGCTATATCAGGATAGGATCACCCGTCCGGGCTAGATCCTTTTTATCGTCAATTCCTTTTCAAAGATCCATCGAATTTTCCTTTCATTCAACCGGGATTTATTTTCTCTTTTCATCAAGAATATCAATACTTCATCAATTATCATACAATAAACATCCAAATCATATTCACATCAAGAAAATATATTTCAAGCATTTAAGAATATAATTCAAGTTACATGAACTTACCTCGATACTTGTTCGTAAACAAAAAATCGACTAATCCCGAACTTTTTATTTTCCTCGATCTAGCTTCGTATTTGAACTTTCTGGATCTAAATAAATAAATTTAATCATTAGTCTAATACATTTCATGTTCATGTGTAAGATTCTCTATAATTCCATTATTATTTATAGTGCATTCAAAGCTGTCTCACTGAGTCACAGTCACTAAATTATTTATATATTGAGATACAGAACTCCAAATCAAGATCCGTTAATTTTCTCTGAAACTAGGATCACATATCTTCTTACCATAAAATTTTCAGAATTTTTGGTGTAGCCAATAAGTACAGTTTATTCTTTAAATTTCCCCTGTTTCACTGTTTGACAGTTCCGACCCCTCTTTAGTAAAAATTAATTATCTCATTGTACAGAATTTAGATGATGTTTTTGTTTGTTTCATATGAAAATATACTCATTAAGGATTCTAAGAATATAAATTATAATTCATAATTATTTTTGTACAATTTTTAATGATTTTCCAAAGTCAGAACGGGGGAACCCAAATTCATTCTGACATTGTCTCACAAAACCTATTATATCTCATGATTTACAATTCTATTGATTAAACCGTTTTTTCCATGAGAAACTAGACTCAATAAGATTTAATTTCATATTTTATTCATCCTCTAATTTAATCTCTACAATTTTTGGTGATTTTCCAAAGTTAGACTACTGCTGCTGTCCAAAACTGTTTTAGTGCATGATGTTAATTACTATTTTTCCCTAAACTTTCAATAAATGATAATTTCATCCCTACTCAATTAACCTTTCAATTGAGTTGATTTTTCTCAATTAACACTATATTCCATCACTTTAAACTACTTTATAACCTTTGAAAATCAGAATTTTAGCACTAGACTTTAATTCCAAACATTTTCACAATTAGGTCCTATAAATCAATTTCTATTGAAATTACCTAATAAAATCATTTCATAAACAAATTAAAGCTTCACTTTCATGCTATTTCATCATGAACTTACAGCACTCAACCATAGTGACTTTCAATTTCATCCATGAAATCAAAAACTAATGAATTTAGTAATAGGATCTAGTTGTAAAAGTCTTAGAAACACAAAAATTATAAGAAAAAGGCAAGGATTAACTCACTTGGTTCAAAAATTGTGAAAAACCAGCTTGAAGAAACCCTTAGGACGTTTTTTTCTGATGAGAGTGCAGAAAATATGAAGAGAATTCTAGATATTCCACTTTAGTCCTAACTTTTAAAGCAAATTTTTGCAATATTCCAATTTTACCCTTAATTCTTCAATTCTCCTGATTTTTCTCAGCTATTGCCGCCCAAAATATCTCATTTTAGGGTTATTTGCAATTTATGTCCCTCCTCATTTAACAATTGAACTATTTAATCCTTCTAGTAACTTTTACACCTTTTTCAATTTAGTCCTTTTTACTTAATTGACTACCCAAACATTAAAATTTTCTAACGAAATTTTAATACCATTTTACTAACACTTCATAAATATTTATAAAAATATTTTTGACTCGATTTTACGAGATCGAGGTCTCGATACCTTATTTTTACCCAATTTCTTCAATACTTTCTTTTTCTAACTAACCACTAAATCGATAAAATTTTTCTATCAATATTTTCATACGATTTTCCTATCATACCAATATTCATGCAAAAATATTAAAATAAATTTCTCTTTAAATCGGATTTGTGGTTACGAAACCACTATTCCGATAGCCTTGAATTTAGGCCATTATAGTGGAGTAGACTGAAAATTACAAATATCATATTCTTGAAGTTGCAGCGGAGTATATTGAAGTTGTAAATCTTATCTTCCTGAAGTTGCAATGGAGCAGATTGAAGACATAAATCTTATCTCCTTAAAATTACAATGGAGCAGATTTAAGTTATAGATCTTATCTCCCTGAGGTCGTAGTGGAGCAGATTGAAGACACAAATCTTATCTCCTTGAAGTTGCAGCGGAGCAGATTGAAGTTACAAGTATTATCTCCCTGAAGTTGCAGTGGAGCAGACTGAAAATTACAAATCTTATCTCCCTGAAGTTACATTGGAGCAGATTGAAGTTATAGATCTTATCTCCCTGAGGTCGCAGTGGAGCAGATTGAAGACACAAACCTCATCTCCCTGAAGTTACAGTGAAGCAGATTGAAATTACAAGTCTTATCTCCCTAAAGTTGCAATGGAGCAGACTGAAAGTTACAAATATTGTCTCCCTAAAGTTGTAGTGGAGCAGATTGAAGCTATAAGTCTTGTCTCCTTGAAATTACAGTGGAATGGATCGAAGCTACACGTCTTATCTCCCTAAAGTTGCAGTGGAGTGGGTCGAAGAGATAATTCCTATACCCCTGAAGATACAGTGGGTTGGAATGAGGCTACCTGAAGAAAAGAAGCACCCAAAGAAGTTAAGGCTCGGCAAGATCAGGCAAAATTGGCCCTTCAAAAGTCTTTACTCTATTCCCATTACACGTCAACGAGCAAAGAGCTGCAGCTGTAATGGGCCAATTTAGCCCGAGCCCAAACAGAAACCTAAAGACAAAAAAAAACCAAAACAAAAAAAATTATAACAAAGTCCAAATTAAAAAAAAAGTCCAGTTACAAAGCCCAAATTTACAGGCCCAAAACAAAGAAAAATAATGTTGTCGCCACTCCTAGCCTCTGCCACCATCAACCACTCTTCTGCCACCGCCGCCTACAAGAAGAAAACGCAACACACGCAATAGCAAGTACAAGAATAGTAGAAAAATAGAAAAATAATGTTGTAAAACGGCTATAAAAAGTCATTAAACCGATTGTAAGGGGGTGGATTTAAAAAAAAATCGAGCAAAAAAAAGTGAAGAAAAATCAAACAGAAACTTTAAGGTGATTTTTCTTTTTTTTTCGAACTTTTATATACAAAAGATACAAAAAATGAATAAAAAAATAAAAATCGAAACTTTTTCACCTTTTCAGTCGGTAGTCTTCAGATCCGGGCTCGGGAAGCCGAAAGGCCAAAAAAAGAAAAACTTCTACGTTTTCTAGCCACCGTGGACGGTGGCGCCGTCGCCGATGACCCAATGGCCGGACGTGCAGAGGCTGGAGAGAGAAAAAAGGGAGTTGTGCAATTTTTTTTAAACGTGGCGAAATGAATTTTTTTGGAATTTTTTAACTTATATGGGCCCCCAAAACGACGCCGTTTTGGGACTAGCCTCAGACGCCCAAAACGACGTCGTTTTGGGGTGACCCGATTACCCGACCCATTAACCCCTAGGATTCGCGTGTTTTTTATTGTTTACAATTAAGTTTCTTTCATTTTTAATTTTTGCTCTATAATTTATTTCGACTTTCAATTTGGTCCACGTTGAAGCTGTGCGTTTTGGAGGGTGGGGATTATTTCCCATTTTGGTCCCTCATTGTTATTCGCGCGTTCTACTTGGTCCTTATCCTTTTTACTTATTTCTGATTTGCCCCAAATTTCTGTTTTAAAGTTCAATTTAGCCATTTTTTTGTTATTTTTTGCTATTTTATTATCAAATTAATTAATTTAATATTATTATTACTATTATTATTTTCCTTTTTTATTCATTTACTTGTTATTATTATCATATTATTAAATTAATTAGTTTTGCATTATTATTTCTATTATATTTGTTTTATATTTATTTACCTAATATTTTAAATACATCTATTCTATTTTATCACATTCTTTTATATGATTATAAACCTTAGATTATTCATTATTTATT
Organism: Gossypium raimondii; assembly: GCF_025698545.1. NCBI lineage: Eukaryota > Viridiplantae > Streptophyta > Magnoliopsida > Malvales > Malvaceae > Gossypium > Gossypium raimondii. Next base: position 27,095,698 of record NC_068566.1, on the reverse strand, counting down.
ATTTTTATTATCATTCATATTATTCTCATTATTATTAGTATTATTATTTTTAAAACCATTGTATATCCCACTTATTCATATGGTTCTTTACTTGTTGTTTTTTATTTTATTTTGCTTGTTATTTTTCTTTTATCTCGTAATCACTTGTTTGTTTCGTTAATTTATTTTCGTCTTTCCTGTTGTTTTTTAACGCATTTATGGTGTTATGCATATTATCATTGCAATTTATTTTCACAACAAATTTGTGATACATTAATTTTACTCGATACATAAATTATGATTTTGAAATAAGTAATACTTCGTATTTTGAGATTCGAAAGGTCGTACCCTAACTTACGGGGTTTCGATTTTCTCGATAAATTTGAATAAACGAACATTTTTAAAAAAATTGAATTTTAAATAATCTCAGGAATAAAAAAATCGTGTTCTAACTTACGGAATATGATTTCTTTCTAAAACCGAGATAATCGAATATCTTTCAAATAAGTAAATTTTTCGTCGTTTATTCTCGTATCGAGAATTTAAGACATTGCGTCCTAACTTACGGGACGTAATCCTCTTTCTCGATTTAACGTGAAACATGCCCCTTTCTCGAAAAAATTTCAATATTTTAACAAAGGATCGTATTTTAAGTCTCTTCAAGATTTTCAATTCTCGGCACTAAAAAACACAAAGTAATCAACTAGGTACCAATTTTGGGCGTTACGAGGGTGCTAATTCTTCTTTGTGCGTAACCGACTCCTGAACCCGTCTTTCTGAATTTCGTGGACCAAAATCGTTGTTTTAATAAATCAAACCGTTTATTAAAAACAACCACTTTTCGAGGTGACCCTATCTCACCTCATCAAAAAGGATTGGTGGCGACTCCCATGTTCGTTTTTGTTTTCAAAAATCAAAGTTGACCCCTTTTAAGAAAAAATGGTTTCGACAAGTTTTAAGGAGAAATTTTAGAAAAGCGTGCTGACGGGGACGCACTTTACCCCGTGTCAGCAAAAACGCACTGACCTGGGCGTGCTTTTGCCTGTGCTCGGACTAAATTTTCAAACATCATTTTTGGAAATATAATTTGGGTGAGCCAAATTGGGTTTTTAGAAAGGCTAATTCTTATAAATTTTCAAAAAATTGGTCTATTTTTTTTAATATTTAAAAAAATGATCTTTTTTTGAAAATTTAGTCCGAGCATGGGCAAAAGCGCCTATGTCGGTCGCGCTTTCTTGACGTAGTAAAGCGTGTCCCGGTCGGTAGCTTTTCTGAAATTTCCCCTTAAAATGTTTCCATGTAAGCACGTTTTGGGTTTTTTAGCCTATTCCGGTAAATAAAGTTTTAAGTGGCCCATTTCGGTAAGTAAAGTTAGAAATGAGCCTTTTTTTTTTTAGTAAAATAGTCCCAATGTAGTTCCACAATTTTTTTAAAAATTATTTAATTAACCCTTGGTTTTCTACATTAATTGAGAAAATAGATATTAAAGAATTAGTTTCGCAAAATAAAATAAAATCGTTCGAAAATTAAAAATTAAAAAATTAGACAATTAGAATTGGAAAACCATTTGTTTAGTAATTATCAATTCCTTATTTCCTCCAACGTCGCACCTTACTCTTTCTTTAATCTTAATGCTCAACTGTATACATATACATATATGTATATATATTAAAAGGTATACGTTTACAAATATGAACTGAATTGCATATTAATAAGAACAAAATCTCATCTCTAATCCTTCTCTTCCACCTCACATACACAAAACAAATAAATATTATATTTCAGAACATTTCAGTTATATTATAATTTTATATTCCTAAGTAGCGTAAAGATATTATAATAAAAGGTATAATCTTATCACACTTCATTCCTTAACTCATATTAAGTTATTAATATAATCTTAGCATTTAAATTAATTTGCTCTTTGTTTTATTATTTTAATCATTTTAGACTCTCAATTAAAATTTTAGATTAATTAAAAATAAAAATATTTTTTCTCAAATGTGAAACTATAAATATCATACTTTAAAATTATAATTATTATATTTACTCTAATAGTTTATTCTTTATTTATTATGGTGGGTAATGGCATAAATTTATTACAACATCTTATATTTACTTTTTTTATAAATATATGTTATATATTTTAATTTTAAAATAATATATAAAGTTGGTGTTTTATAAGAAAATTTAAAATATATAAAATTATCAAAAAAGTGAGCCCATTTTAATTTAAACGATTATTTGTTTAAGTTTATTTTGAACAAAATTTTTTTACAAATTTATATATTTTAAATTTTTATTAAGGATTGCCCTGTGTTATGATATGAGATCATTACATGTTATTTTTCGATTGATTTCGCATCGCATAATAAAATTTTAATGACTTTACTATAAAAGAACGAAATTGTAACGAAATCCAAGTTAAAGTATGAGTTAAATCCATAAAAAGTTCAAATATTAATTAAGTACAACCCATTTTTAATAGTGAAATATACCATCAAATACTTGGGTGGAGAGTAGATATAAGCAATGAAAAAAGCTAGGCAGAGATTACCCATATGGCACCTCTACTTAACTTATATATAATGTCTTTGGTAACCCATTGATTCCTTGATAACGTCATAAATCTTGAATTTGGTTTAAACTTATAATAGAAAAATCTAGAATATATAAAATTAATTACTACTCATACTTAGATTATAGTACACTTGTGGATGATATATTTATTATAGACATTACAAATTTATTTAAAAATTATGTTGTGCTTTAATTTGAATAGTAAAGTTTAATGTTTAAAATTCAACGGGTCATAGATTCAAATATTATTATGATTGAATTTTATTGATTTATAAAATATAAAATGCTAAAGATACCCATATAATAGTACAATTTACTTTGTATGTAAGAGGGTATTTTAATAATTTTTAACTAAGTTGGTATTTGTACTAATAGCATACCTACACCCAAGATGTGAATGAAAAATAAAGTTATGACAAATATATTTATAAAAAATTGATATTGTAAAATTGAACGTCGATACTGACAATATAGAATGATCACAAAGCAATAAGAACACACAGATTCTACGTGAAAACCCTTTCGGAAAAAAATTATAGGTAGAGGAGAAGAAAATTCATTAATGTTGAAATTTGAATGATACAAGAGGAGTTTCGACTACATCTATTTATAAGTTGAAAAACTTTATTCTAATCAATGTCAAATAGAAAGAGACTAGTTCTATACGAATTCTACTTGTGCAATCAATCTCAAATAGAAAAATAGTAATTCTATATGGATTTTATTTGTGCAGTCTGGTCCGTACAGACCCTTTATTTTGCTACTGTATTTTATTTATTTAACACGAAATTTAGTTACACAACTCTAATAGATATAAATAATAAATAAAATTTTGGTTGAATAGTAACTTACAAACATTGAAGTTTATAAAGTCTCGAGTTTGAATTGTGCGTAAATTTCTAATTTTTTATATAAAAATATTTAAAATAACAAAAACTATTTTAAAAAATAAAATAAAACTGTTGCTTCATTTAATGAAAAGCATGGATACATTTCCCCACCACCCAACCAATTTTACATATGTCCCTATTCTATTTGTTCCATTGGCCGACACAAAGAAAAACAACCAAAACAACCACCCATATCAAAACCTAAAAACAAAATCGGAAATCAAAATCTGTGGGTAAAACGCACCAGCTTCCCCTCCTTTCTTCAACTTCTCTTCGCCGTTAGCGCTCAATAGAAGCAGATCCTTCCCTACCTCTCTCAGCAGTGTAAATTTCGTTTTTATCAGATCCTTCCCTCCTTTTCGGCTTGAGTTCCCTGAAGCTTTCATATTTTCAGTTCCTTCACTCTCAAGCATTTCCTTCCACCTCCTCCCTATTTAATCGGCATCTATTTAGATCAGGATTTAAATTGTGGCCGCGGTCGCGTTTCCGGTCGCGTCGCGTTTGTCGTGGTCGCGGATATAATGGACACTGTTACGGTCACTGCAGGTATCGCGGTCGTGAATTTTTTTCAAATTCCCATAACTTATTGTAAAACATAGTAATTATAATTATAATTATAAAAAGTCACTTTTAATGATTTTTAGAGTGTTTTCTAACACTTATGAACTTTTATTAATATGATATGAGAACACGACTTTTATAATTATTAATTATTCTTACATTTATTTACGAATTTTCTAAGAATGTTATATTAACTAATAACAAAGTAAAAAAGGAAATATTAAACATTTGTCATATTTAATAAGTTTGAAAGTTTTAAAGATAAAAGAATTGAAAATTCATACTTGAGAGATGTCTTCAATATTTCTTAGCAGCTTTGAAGATGGTGAAGATATAAACGTTCTATGCTGCAAAAGGAAAAAAGGAATAGATAAATTAATGTATAGATTCTCATTAATTATTTCTATTTCCTACCACTTATTCTCACTCTCATTCTACTTTCATATATAATTTAACATGCTTCGATTCTTAATTATCTTTTCATAAAATATACTCCATTCATTTATCTAAAAATATATATTATTTTAAATATTTTAATATCATCAAAATTAAGAACAATAACAAAAGTTTTCTTAAAAAAAAAAAACATACCTTACAAATAATGATAGTGGTACGATTTAGTTTTCACCAATTAGTGGAATGACGAGGAAGATCAAATCCTTCACCTTCACTTTGGGAGCGTTCTTGACTTGATTCTCTTGGCCTTTGTCAAAAAATATATCCAAAAAAAGTAACATTTTCACCTTGGTTTTCATACAATTGAGATGGAGGATATATTTGAGGAGGAGGATACATGAGAGGTGGAGGTGGGTGATACATTGGTGGAGGAGGATGCATTTGAGGCTGGTATGACACACCATAATTAGGAAATGGTGGATAATAACCATATGGTTGTGGATAACCATGTGAAGGTTGAAAATATGAAGGTTGTTCTGGTGGATAAAAACCTTGAGTGCTAGTAAATGAATCACTATACCCAAGGTTACTAGAACTCGATCTCCTACCAGATGAAGAGCCTATAGAGTATGCTTCTTGCCTTTTCCCTTTGATGGAGCTCTAGGTTCAATTCTATCTCTCCTAGGTTTAGGAAACATATTTTCATCAAACTCTAATCTGTCACGAAAATGTCCACCAGTGGTACCAACCCCATATTCTCCTCCATACTGACTAGAATACCTAATTTCATCTCTATCACCACTATATCCATCATCCTCATCAATTGGACTTAAACCACCATCATCGGGTCCATCGCCACTCTGACTTGGAGTTGAACTAGAACTTGAATGAGACAAAATTTGTTGTTGAGATTGACCAACACCTATTTCATCATCAGAGGTATCCACAGGCAACACACCGGCATTTTCACCATCTAACAATGGATTCTCTTTCTCATGAAGCCATTCTGATAGTGGATCAACATCTTCAAAGATATAATCAAGGCTGATAGGATTAAAACTAGAATTTATATCATCAGTGCTCATTCTTTTTTGATGCCTCATCTGAAGCCTCATATTATAATAGGTAAACACTAGTTTTTTAAGTTTTTTATACTTTAACCTATTTCTTGCCTTGGTGTGAATATAACTAAATGTGCTCCAATTTCGTTCTCAATTTGATGCTGAAGTTGTTTGACTAAGCACTTTAATTGCTAATTTTTGTAATTCGGGAACACATGTGCCGTATATTATCCACCACTCAGTTGCATAATATTATTTAAATTTTAAAATAACTTCAAAATGTACAATATAATTAAATAATATAAATTAAATTAAATAATTTAATTAACTGTTTACCCGGATTCATTTGCTTCCAAGCTCTTTGTGCTTGTGGAGTACCGAATGTCTTATGTTTATCTCTAAATAGTAACAACTGCATAAATAAAAGATAGAGTAAAAATAAAATAAAATTTATTTCAAATTATGTAACTAAGTTACAAATAATAGTACTTGAATCTAACCTGATTAACCATTCTGACTTGAGTATCAAGAGAAGGTTCTAATCTTTCAATTACTGATCGTGTACCTTCTAATGTTTCTATTAGTACATTCTCAGAATGCTCCACCCCAAATTGAAATTGAGGATTGAGAAAATAACCTAAGTATAATTTATAAGAATATCATAATATAATAATAATCTAAAGCTTAAAATAATAAAATATAAAAATAGTTCTTAATTATATGAAACATTTTATCTTACCAGCTGAATGCAAGTCGGAATGCATAAAATTCCATCAATTGTCAATAATCTTTTCATACTCTGTGAAATATCGACAATCTTGTTGAATTGCCCGTTTAGCTCTATCAACAGCCTCATAAATAAAGCCCATTGTTGGTTTTTCATCGCTATCCACAAGTCTCAATACTCTTACTAAGGGCTCGTAAACTTTTATGAGGTCATTGGCTTTTTTCCAAAAATCTTTTCCCAAAACAATTTTTTTTGGCTTCATAAGTAGGCCCTGACTTTTGCTGTCCCCATTTTGATTCTTTAAATTCCTATATATTCATAAGAAAAAATTTAAAATAATATAATTTAAATTATTTGGAACTAATAAAATCACTAAAGGTTACTATATTTAAGTAATTATATTAACTAGTTATAAAATACTGACCTTTGAATTAAACATTTCTCTCAGACCTTGCTTTTGTCTTGTTATCTCTTCAAGTTGAATGAAATGAGTTACAAATCGAGTAAGAGCGGGTCGAAGTATTTGTTTCCCTTGTGTATACTTCTTCATCAAATCAACAGTCCAAATGTGATTGTATATAAAGCAAGTCACTTTCTTTGCCTCATCTAACACTTTTGCTACACTGGGCTTTTTCCCAATATCTTCAAGGCATAAATCTAAACAGTGAGCTACACATGAGGTCCAATATAGATGTTTCTTTTCAACATTAATTTTTTTCCAGCAGCTTTCATTGCTGCCTCATTATCAGTCACTATTTGGATAATGTAATTTTCTCCAATTTCTTTTACAACTGAATCTAACAAACAGTATTAGAATTCAACATCTCTACTACAGACACTGAGACATCTACCGATTTCCAAAAAATGGTTCCTTTACTGCAATAAACAAGGAAATTAATGATGTTCATTTGATTCAAACTTTTGGTCCAACCATCACACATTAGAGTTGCACCCAATTCTTTCCAATGAGTCTTTAGTCCATTTACCCAATCACGAACTCATTGATACTCTGACTCCAAATACACATCTGAAACCTCATAAGGTGTTGGGAGCTTTACACCTTGTCCAACTTCTGTTGACACTTGAATTAAGTTATAAAACCATGGAGAGCTTGCTAATTGAAAAGGAAGTCTTTCATATATTAAAAATTTAGATACCGCTTCACCTATCTTTCTTCGAAAACTCTTTAAAAAAGAGTCATTGACCTTTGGTTGCTTTGAACTTTTGCTTCTAACCAATTCAGGTATAGCTCCCCTTAAGGTAAACTCAGACTCACTTGGGATGGATTTACGTGTTCTTTCTCTAGCTAATCCTTGAGAAGATCGCCCTTCTTCATAAATGTTATCCCAACCACTAGTACTTCGTCTGAATTCTTCCCTTCTATGCCACTCATGTTGTGATTGGATACTTTCTCGAGTTGCTTGCCTTATAGCAGAAATCTCATTAATGAATTCCTCGTGTTCATCCTCCTCTTCTCTCAATTGAGATAAGAATTCATCTTTTCTCCTCTTTTTGTCTACTTTCTTTGTGTTTCCTTCTTTCAGCATATTCATCATACTTTCTCTAATGACACCTGTTAATAAAATAAAAATAATTCACACTTTATATTATTATCAATTATATATAATCTTTATTGATAAATTTACAATAACATTTAAAAATAATAATAAAGTATCACATACCAGTAACATTAGGGTATGGTGCAACATTGTCGGTTTTATGAGCAATGTGCTCTTTAAATCGTGTTATTCCTCCTTTCACAACTTTACCACAAAGTTTACATACAATATTTCCTTTCGCATTTGGCACTGGAGTTCCAAAGTGTCAACCTATATCATTACTTGGTGCACCCTCCAATCCTTTAGTCGGGAACTCTTCACGTGGTAGCATGCTTTATTTTTATTTATATATAAGAAACATAAAAATATATTTAGAAATATAAGCAACTCATTACTTATATTATCAACAATATAGTACAAAAAAAGTAAATATCATTAACATGAACAATTTAAATTTATTGTATAATCCATACATAATTTAAATTCAAATTGGACCAAATTTAAAAATTTAAAATTTCTTATTATGCAAACTAAATTATATTTAGAAATCTTTTTTTTTTTACTTACTTAAGTTAAATCTAAAGTTTTTTTCTTTATTGTGTTAATTTTGCTAATAAATGAGAAGCCTTTCTAAAGCTTCTTCTTTTTTTTTCTCTCCAATATGAGTTTATAAATATTTAGGTCATGCAAAATTCTTCTTTAAATTTTTGGGCTCTTTCATTTATAAATATTTGGGTCATGCAAGATTCTTCTTTAAATTTTTGGGCACTTTCATTTATTGTTTCTAAATAAAATGAATGTTTTTTTCTCTTTTAGTCCTCTGCTTGTCCAATCATTTATTGTGTTCTATTTACTTAATACTATTTTTTTATTTATAAGCTAACTAAACATCTTCATTTTCGATTTCTTTCAAAAGGAGTGTTTTTGTTTCTTTTTCTTAGATATGTTTTACTTTTTTTTACTTGTTACAATTAGATTCTTAAATTGCTTAACATTTATATTTGAAGGTACCATTTCATTGGAAATTCCATAAATCCTTTTCCGATTCTTGTGGACAAACATTTACTTTATCAACAAACATATGATAAAATTTCGTGTTTCAAATATTTTTAATTTTTAAAATATGAATGTTTGTTAATAGATAACAAAGACTTAAGGGACATAAGGGAAAATTAACTATAAATACTTTATTACATGTCATATTAAAATTGTGTCCAAAATTTATATATATTTTTAAATTTAATAAAGAAATTTTCTAATAATTATTTTAAGAAAATTTTTAACAATTGACAGGTGGATAAAATGGAAGGTGGCTGCAAATTGAGGTTACCAACTTACCATTTCTCAATAAAAGCACAATTTACATGCCTATTTTCTAGTGGTTAAAATGGACGGTGGCTGCCCCCTAATTAATGAGCAAAACAATAGGCAAAGAAAAAACAAAACAGAGCAGCATGCCAATAAAGCCATAAACCAAAACAAAAACAAAAAAATTAAAATAAAATGAAACGATTCTTTCTATTCCCTAACCCTAACCAGTAGCCTCCAAGGCTCCAAGTCTCCAACTCTAAACTTCAACCTCATCACTCATCAGACTATCAACAAAAATGACCAAATATGTTGCCTCTACTGCTGTTGAAAGTGTGAAAAACCAGGTAAAGTAATATTGGCTTAGAAGGGCTGAGAGAGAACTGGAAGAAACCTAGAAGGCTAGAACTTCGAAGAGGAAATAGATGGCATCCGTCAAGTGATTCAAATGGTGTCCTCAATTCTAAAGAACATATTTGCACTGCAGATTCAAGACAAACAAGCAAAAATCAAGACAAAATTTCAGGTATTACTTACTTGAAAATTATCAATCTCTGAATGTGCAAGTGATTAGCGTAGGGTTTGCTTTTCAGATTCAAGTCCTCAGCTCCTTGCTTTCATCTGCTTCTTGTTGTTTGCTAAAATATAAGAAACATAATTTCATATTTTCTATTGCTTTTGATTTTTGATTACTTTTTTCTGTCTTTTTGGACTTCTTTTTACTTTTTTTGATTGAAAGCTCTCTGATTTTGCAGGTAGGGGAATATATTCCCTTTTGTTTTATTGTGTTTCACTGTTTCTGTTGATTTTTGTTTGAGGGGATGACTTTTTTTTAATTTACGGTAACGAAAAATAACGGGAATAGCGGCCCGTTATTGCCGCAATTGGCCGTTACCCGTTAAATTACGGACGCGACCCACCGCTATTGGTGTGACTCCGCTTCACACCGCCATTTTCAGCAAAAACGGTTTCGGACGGTGCCTCTACCGCTATATAACAGCCGCTATTCTGATATCGGACCGCTATTTAAATCCCTGATTCAAATCTACCAATTCTTCCACTCTCGTCGGAGCCTCCTCAATCCAATACATTGGGGATTCGTACCGTCTTCCTTCTTTTGCCGGACTATGGGCTATCTGATTTGCTTATCGAAGCACAAAACTAAAACTTGCTACTTCAAATATCTTAGCCCTTTCTTTACATTCTTTTATTAAGGCATAAATAATTGATCTATCCTCCATAGAAGACTTCACCTTCTTAATGACAGTTAGTACAACACATTCCATCATAACTTTTCAAAAGTCTAACTCCTCCGTAAAAACTAGAGCTTGTACACATGATCATGCATTAGATACCGTTGCGTCTATCATGTTTTCGTTTGGGTAAGTACAAACAACTAAAATGAGCCTTTCGTTTTTCTTATAAGAACACCTGAAACTGATTTATTGGACTGATTATGAAAAAAAGCATCAAATTTTATTTCGACATCATCCCTCTTTAGTGGTTGCCAACTAGATGGCCTATGATGTTGCATGTTACCTGTAATGCTCTCTAGATTGTCCATTTCTGTCATATAAGCATTAATGAACGCCATTACTCTGAACACATTCTGCCTTGTACCTTCATGATACATTTTGTTGCGATTATACCAAATAGCCCAAAATATGATTGCCAATTTTTTGCCTAAAATCATATTTGCCACATGTAAATTCCACTGCTAACCATGATTTCCAATTATGTTGTCCATTGGTGGCTAAATAAGCTGCTCCGATCCCTTGTAGGACTTGCTACGAAAAAGAACAATCATGAAAGATATGTTCAACAGTTTCCTTACTAGATTGACAGATCAGACACTGACTCTGCACTCGAATCCTCCTATTTTATAAATTACTTAGCGTAGGAATGTAACTATTAGCAATTTTCCACATTGTAATCTTTATCTTGATTGAAATATTTAGATTCCATAATATTGTAAAGGAAGATTTATGTAATGCGTCTTGGCCTGCCCAACTAACATTCATGTCACTCGTTCCTGTTGTCACAAGCCACTTGTACCCGCTCTTGGCCGTGTAACTCCCAGTGATATCACCCTTCCACCCTAGCTCATCTGATAGAATGCAATTGGAAATTTGAATGGCCAGAATTCTTTGTACCTCTTTTTCAATAAACAATCTTTCAATTGTTAAGAAATGTGTCCATATTGTAGTAAATATGCAATTGTTTTCTATTTATTTGAATGATTAATAAATAAATAAAGTTAATTTCACATTTTACTATTATGTCTTTTATATTTTGTATGTATAGCAAAATTGTGTCAAACAAATATTAGCTCATTGATTGTATAAAGTTTAAACTGAAGATAAGTGGCATTGTAAAGAAAATTTACAGTCTTTACAATGTGAGAAAGACAACTTACTTAGTAGATAATCTAAATGAGTCTATAATCCCATAAAAGAATCAAAGTGAGCATTTGATTCAAATATTGAGAATGATTATTATGTCGTTTACAATTCTAATTTAGGAGATGACTAGTCTTGGGTATCATAGTAGTTGACTCCATGAGTAAAGATACAGATGTATTCATTGAATGATACATTGGACTGGACCCAAGATGAATTAATTCTGAATCCTTTTGTAAATTAATTCACTTATGACGTTCATGGTGTGATTTACTTGAATCCTGAATTAGTCACGGACCATGCGTATGCAACTCATGTGCTTTGATATAAGTGGAGGCTTATGCTCTAAAGATGATCAAGCCTATAGCCGGCATGTTGAGTACATGACTTGTGTATGACATGGCTTTACTAGCAACAGTAGAATTCATAGTTCAATTAAAGAATTAATGATATCCTCTTATTGGCATTGTGTGGAGTGATAAATATGGAACATGACAACGGGTTGCTTGTTTTTGAATGAGTAATTTATCACAATCATTTATTGACAGTGATCATATTAATCATTAAGAAGACACAATAGTGACAATGAGATAAAATAGGATTGTATTGAGTGAACAGATTTAACTTAAAGGAATCAAGGATATCATATAAGGTCATTGGACAAAGCAGTTGGATGAATTGCTTACGTAAAGAGTATACAATAAAGAGTTTTCAATTATAGTACTTCTTGTAGACTGTCTTCATGATTAAGTAATTATGAATTATCGAAACGATACTTCTGGACATAATAACAATCATTAGAGCCTAATTGTATATGTCCGGTTGGTCCATCCACTAGCTCAACAAAAGCTCGATCGGACTGCATTTGAATTAGAAGAAAATTCTACGACTTTGGGAATAATTTAATTGAGTTGATTTATTCGATGTGGAATTAAATTAGGTGGTTGTAAGAATTGTTCAACTAGAGAATTTAATTAAAGAATTTTCTTGAAAAATTAATTTGGAAAATCTAAATGATTTTTGGAAAAAATAATTTTGATCAAGTAAAATTAAAATAATTAAACTAATTAAAATTAATATGATATTTTTGGAAGTTAATTTTCAAGTCAGACAATTGACCAAATGGGTAATTGAACTTGAAAATTAGACTTGAGATCGTAAATTGGCCCCAGGAGTCCAAAACTGATACCAAGACCCAAAAACTGGTCGAATCGGGCTCGATATGTGAAACTGGGCTAAAGTTCAACTGGTGGCTAGACTAGACTAGTCGAATCGTCATTGGCCCAGATCGAACTGGCAGCAGTCGAATCGGCTTGGGGTGCCGTAAGGGTGTCGCACCTGCATCATCGAACACGAGGTGCTGGTGGCCGGTGACGGTTGGTTATCGGTGGTTGAGCAGTGGAAGAGTTACACTCCTAGTGAGACTCTACCAAAGAATTTGATTTCAGATTAACTATTCCAAAAATAATATTATTTTAATAGTTTAATATTAAATTAAATTTAATACTTATCTTAATAGTATTTTATTAATTTAATGTTAAAGTGATTATCTTAATATTAAATTTAATTTAATCTTTATCTACAATTCTATTATTTTAATAAGATTTAAGATTAAATTTAATTTAATATTTATCTTGATAAATATTATATTAATTTAATATTAAAGTGATTAACTTTAATCATAGTTGAACTCTAAACTCTCCTTGTATAAAGAGAGCTTTGGGTCATTAGTTGCACATACTTGAATTTAAGAGAAAGTTGTAGAGAGAAAATTCTCTAAAGAGATTATTCCAGAAAATTTCTAGAAATTTTTTTGATTTACAACTTGACCCAAAAGTTTAGAAAAATTGAAAAATTACTGATTCAAAGCAGACCCACACTCGACAGACGTGAGCTTGATGATAGCGGAGAAGATTACTCGGTCGAAGCACTCATTCTAGACGAATCGAAAATGTTTTGATTAAGTTTTTTTTACTTTAGATATCACAACCAAGATCTTGTTTTAGAATAATTTTTAAAACTCTAGTTTTTCCCTAAATTTAATTTTTGCTGCGTTTTCCAAACCCGTTTTTCCAACATTAACTGCCTCAAATTTTTAGGTAGTCGAATTTATATCTATTAGATCAACAACAGTCGTATAATCAATACTAATTCTCTATGCCCTTTCTTTTCTTTGACTAGGCCCTGTTAACTAGGTGTCATTCTAGATATTGATGTCCTTCCAATTCACCACTATCCATCCACAATCTTACTCCAAAAAGCTCCTGTAAGACCAAATGCTTTGCCAAGTATAAGATGGGAAAGAACCCAAAATTGCATTCATAAAGTCTCTACTTGGGTAATACTTAGATTTCATAACACGTGCTAACAAACAGTTAGGTCTTGTGATTAATTTCCAACGTTGTTTCAAAAGTAAGACAATGTTAAACTTGGCTAAATCTTTAAACCCCAATCCTTCATTCACCTTCGATCGACAAACCACATTCCATTGGCACCAATGTATGCCTCTATTTGTATTAGCATTATGCCACCAAAACTTTGCAGTTAAAGTTTCCACCTCACGACATATAGACACTGGCAATAGAAAACACTACATTGCATAGATAGGAATAGCTTGTAAAATCGATTTAATAAATACCTCATTCCCTCCTACAGATAGTTGACACGTGATCCAACTCTGAATCCACTTTATAAAGCTCTCTTTGAAACTTATAAATGCATAATTCTTTTTCCATCCCAACATCATTGGCAAATCGAGATGTTTCTCTGGGTTGTTAGAGGTACACACTCCAAGCACTCTCTCTACCTATTCCTTCTACTCATTAGAAATACTTCCACTAAAGTATATGAGCAATTTATTGAAATTTACCAACTGTCTAGACACACCTTCATATTCTACCACAACTGACTTCATCGCATTTGTACCTTCTATCAGTGCCTCACCAAACAAGATACTATCATCAACAAAAAAATAAATGTGTCAGCGATAGTCTGCTTCGTCCTACCCTTGCCCATTTTATTATTCCCTCAAATTTTGCCGATTTAAGCAAACTTGAAAAATCCTCTACGTAGATTACGAATAAATACGGGCTTAGCGGATCTCCTTACCTTAGCCTTCGAGAAGGCCGAAAAGCTTCACCTTGGGCCCCTTTAAAAATCACAGAATAACACCGTAAAACACAAGTCATCATTAGAGAAACCCATCCACTGCTTAATTCCAACCAGACCATCATCTTCTCTAGGAAGGCCCACTCTACTCTATCATAGGCCTTACTCATATATAATTTCAGAGCGAAGGAACCCTAAGAACCATCCATTCTTTTTTAAAATGAATGCAATATCTCATATGTTATAAGAATGTTGTCTGTGATTTGTCTCTCCAGTACAAAAGCCCCTTGAGCTTCATTAATACACTCATCCAAAACCTACCTAAATATGTTGACCACCACCTTAGAAATTATTTTGTAAAGAACATTACATAGGCTAATTGGTCAGAATTAAGTCATTCTTGTTGGGGAATTAACTTTCGAGATAAGAACAATATTTGTGTGATTATTTTTTTCCAATTCCTGTTTGCTATTGAAAACATGAACACAATAACTCGGTACCTCATTCCCTATTATATGCCAATACCTTTGGAAGAATAAAGCCGGAAAGCCATCCTCACTTGACACTTTCAGTGGTACCACACTTTTAATTGCTTCTACAATCTCATCTTCTTTGAACTCGGCTGTTAGCTCATCATTCATGCTTCCACTAATACAAGGCTGAACCCCCATCAATACATGATTGTAGTCTCGAATAAGTGTTGATGTGAATAACTCTTTAAAATAATTTGTCGCAATTTCTACCATACCATTTTGCCATACCCAATCTCTAAAACATAACCAATTCTCTCTTACATGTTGCTCCCAGAATAACTCCTCTTTATTAGCTTCTAGATTTAGCGCAAGCGTTATCTTAGTTAGCTTAGCCAAATTTTCCTCATCAAGGATGCCGACATTCAACTTATTTAATCTAGAATTCAACAGGGATGTCTGATGTTTTCTGTCCAAATGATTTGCCTTTGCCCAATTATTCAATTTTGATCTCAACTTTTCCAACTTACATCCGGCCTATCTACTTCCTACCACCTCCTTACCTTATTCTCAGAACCTTTTTCAACTACCCGGTTTGCATTGAATCGAAACTTAGCTTGTCCTCTTACTCACTGTTTCATTCTATTGTCAATTGTTTCTACCAAAATTGGACAGTTATCAGAAATAGCATGAGTAAGATGCTTCACACTATATCCCAAGAACATATTCCACTAGTCCAGGTTTGTCACCCCTCTATCCAATTGCTCTGCCTCTTTCAAAAGTGAAACACTGCCTCGATAACCCTAAATTATTATGATCATACTCGTCTAAAATTTGACGAAAAGATATTATTTGATTATCATTTCAATAGTGTCCCCCTCTTTTTTCAAATGAATACAAAATTTCATTAAAGTCTCCTACCATTAACAATAGTAAACTGTTGTTTCTACTTAACTGTCGTAGTAAATTCTATGAGTGCATCCAACAGCATTCTTCTAGTGACCCATAAAACTCGGTGAGCCTCTATGTTGTCATACCCTCTTTTTCGTAAATCTCTACATCAATATGTAAAGATGAAAATTTTCTTAACTGGACCTTGCAATTTCTTCTCTAGCCCAAAGATAAACCTCCTCTAGACCCCATAGCGTCCACATCAATACAATTCAGACAACACTTCTTTCTAATTTGTTCCATCCTTCTTGCACTAACCTTTATTTTTATAAGAAACCATACTTGTGGCAGAACATGTTTCAATTTATTTCTGGGACGCCTAACCACCCATGGTTACCCTAGTTCAATGCATTCTTTGTTTTTCATACTATCTACCATCCCATATGGGCAATCCTCCGTGTCCAACCTTAACTCCATATGCCCCTCATCATCTATCCCAAATTTTATCCCTTTCTAACCTATCACTCATTTCCCTTTCTGTTCCTGATGCATACTGAAATTTTGGTTGACACCGGATCTCCTTTCCCCATTATCGCCCTCCATTTCTAATCTTATCGATTTAGCTACCTAATTTTCATCTCTCAAACACTTACTAATCTTTACTTGTGCCTTTCTTGGGGGCACTTTAATTAAAAAATCCCAACTAAAGGCTACCTCTTGTGAATTCAATAAAAATCTAATTGAACAAAAACCTTCCCCATGTGCAAGTTTCCCATAGAGGAAATAGAAAAGTGTGATTTTTTCAAACTGGAATAGAGTATAAGTCGAGTTATTCTGTTTAATGGCTATTCTTTTCTTTCTCTTCAAGGGTTTCCGAACATCCAACTTCACTTTAACTCTCATATACTTTTTAACTCTCTTAGTTTTCGGTGTAGCATCATACTTTACAAATTCTCCAATGAAATCACCCAATTGACGCACCATTCCCTCGGACATAAATACCATTGGCAAATTGTGAATCTAAACCCAAATTTTCTATAAAGAAAAATGAAACTTGTAATTATTCTTCGCCTTTTTCTAACCGGTGGAATAAAAAAAAGATGTATTTTGAAGAATCGAGGTTTGCCCCAAAGGGCCCTCTTTAGATCTATCTCATGGTAGAACTTAAACAAACTTCTTTTCTCCGCAATATCCGTAATGGATATTCCTCCCACCGGGCACCATAGATTTGCCAAGGTGCTTCTTATAGATGAAAAATGGACCACACTATCTGTCAAAACTCTCCCTACCAAACATAGCCTATGCTTCTCCTCACTCTCATCTGCGTTCCGTTATCCTTCTAAAATCTCCTCTTCATCATCTGAGATGTTGAGATTTGCCAGTTCTTCTTCCATTATCTATGTAATCTTCAATCCAAATTCAAAACTTACAAAACTTGATTAAATTAAAAGTCCCAGGCAACTATGCCAAAAACTTGATTCGCGACGGAATGTGCAAGTAAACACAATTGTTATTAAGTGATAAGTAAGTAAAAATAGTACCATCTCCACAGGGACTATGTTTTAATCAATAATTGTAAAATTAATATTTACAAGTTGCTTAAGAAAAGTTAATATTTTAATGTGATGGATGCTTAAATTAAATTAATCAACTATATGCAAATGAATTAAAATAAATGCAAATGTAATGAGATGGTTTAGCAGCAAATTCACAAGACTTAACAAAAATAATATGAATAAGATAGAACAATTAAAACACTCAACTCAATTCAATCTTTATCTTGTTTAACAATGTTTTGAGAAAAATTCAATCCCAACTCAATCATTCATTAACTTGGAATCTCATATAAGTTCTCTCGAAGTCTTATAGTTAGAAAAACATGCATATTTCTATGTCTGTAACACCCCTAACCCATCTTTGTTGTCAAATTAGGGTTACGAAACATTACTATACAAATTAAGAACAATTAACTTCAAAACAAATCAATAATGTCATTTAATATTAATTACCTAAAACTCATTACAAACGTAGCAAACATACATATTTGGGCCTTAAATCGAACCTTCGAGGCCCTAAAAATAGTTCTGGATCAATTTGGGACTAATTTAAAATGATTCAAAAAATTTAGTAAAAAGTTGAAAATTTTGAAAATTTTGAAAACAGGGGTCATACAGTCGTGTGACATAGCCCAAACCGTGTGTGTAACATCCCGAAATAGGGCCTAAATGGAACAGTGGTTGCAAAACCATGAATTCGAGATAGAAAAGTTTATTGTGATTAATTTTTATGATTTATCGATTGATTGGATGCATGTGTTAGAATACCGATAAGAAATTTCAGCGATTGCATGTCTGAATTGCATATTAGGGTTTAATTGAAAAAGTGGGTAAATATGAGTTTTAGATGATAAAGGATTTAATTGAAGTGCATAATTGAAGTAGAGGTCCTTAAATGGAAATTAGACCATTAAATTTTCATGGACAAAAATGGGCATGCATGGATAAAAATAACTAAAGTTTTAATGAAGGGCATTTTAGTCATTTGGTAATAAAAAGAATTAAAAGGGAAAAAGATGGTAAAATGTGCTCATCTTCTTCCATAAGGGCTGAAATTTCAAGGGACTCCATAGCTAGGGTTTCTTCACTTTCTCAAGCTCATAGTAAGTGCATCCAACCCCCATTTTTAATGTTTTTTTGCGTTTTTGGAATCATCGTAGCTCGGTTTAGCTTATTCTACCATTAATTAATGTTAGGGTTCATATTTGGAAAAATACCCATAGGTGAAATATGTTTATTTTGATGTTTTATGGTAAAATATGAAGCTTGAAATTATGTTAAACAACTTTTGCTAGGCAATTTTAAGTTAAAACGAGTAAAACAACATAATTAGTAAAAATACCTAATGTTCATAAGTAAATGTTAGAGTGGGAATTTGATGTTGCCATAGAAGGGAAAGATGTTCAGCATGTCATAAAACATAAGAATAAGAGATGAAGTTTAATTTCTGAGCTTTGGGGCAAAATTGTAAATATGTAAAAGTTTAGGGGAAAAATCATAATTTTGCCGAAGTTCGAGTCATTGACTGTTTTGATGAATGTGAGTATTAAATAAGCTAAATTTTCTATTATAGATCAAGAGGAACGAAATTCGAAGTTAAACAGGGGAAAAAAAGGTTGAGGACTAAGTTGCTAGATTTGATCGTATTTTGTACCGAGGTAAGTTTACGGTAAATAAATTCAATATTTCAATAATTATTATTAATGTTAATTTTCTAGCAATTATGTACTCATTTCATGAAATTATTTAATGTTGACTCAAGTATGAGATGATAGAGAATCAGTGTTAAAAAGTCCAGTTGAAACATTAGGAATGTATCGGATACCAATGCCATGACATTATGGGAATGAGACCCCATGTAAAACCATGTCTGGGACATTTTATTGGCATTACTGAGGTTATGAGAGGTCCCACGTAAGACCATGTCTGGGACATGGCGTTGGTACCGAGATGAGAGGTCCCCCGTAAGACCATGTCTGGGACATGGCATGGGCACCAATATGAGAACTCTCATGTAAGACCATATCTGGGATATGACATTTGCAGTACAAGAAACATCACATGTAAGATCATGTTTGGGACATGGCTTTGGAATGTTATTATCAGACAGGAGACCCGAGTATCCTTAATATTCCAAGTGGTTCAACGGGCTAGTAAATAGACTATGTTACATGAAAGTTCAGGTAAAAGCAAAATAAATAAATTCAGGTGAGTTATAAGGGTTAAGAATATCTCAGTTACCAATTGAGAAGAAAATTTCAGCAATGGAGGAAAAAGTTATAATCATGAGTTATTTAAGTAAGCAAGTAAGTAAACAAGTAAGAGAGTAAATAAAGAAGAACGTAAAGACCATGATACTTGATGATAATTTATGAGTATAATTATTTATGATAAATGTTATTATTTATTTGCTTGTAAACTTAATAAGCTTTATGCTTACCCCTTTTATTTTCCTTCTTTTCATATAGTATCGCCAAGCCAATTCGGGGATCGTAAGGATGTCAGAGATCGTTTCACACTATCAACAGATCATCTCGGTATTTTGTGATTTGAAATGTTTTAAGTTATGGCATGTATAGGGACTTAGACATTTTGTGTGTGTCCTTATGATATGGCTAATGATTAGCTATCGAAATGACTATTTAAGAACATGTTTTGGTGTTATGTATGCCCAAATGATAATTAATACAAAGAAATTATAAAAGAGTAAAAATTTGCAATGGAGCAGTTTTTGGACAGCAGCATTGATGTGATTTTGAAAAATCATGAATAATAGTAGAAATGGAATTAGAGAGTGAATGAGATATATAATTAAATCTCATCGAGCTATTTTCACAAGAAAGAAACGGTGTAGGCAAAGGAATTTTATATTTTGTAATATTTGAATTTTAGTGAGACAGGGTCAGAATGGTTTTTGAAGTCCCCTATTATGACTTTAGGAAATCATTAAAAATTGCAAAGAAATAATTATGAGTTATAATTTATATGTATAGATTCCTTAGTGAGTCTATTTTCAATAGAAACAAGCAGAAGCACCATATGAAGATCGTACAATGAGATAATTGATTTTTAGTGAACAGGGGTCGGAACTATCGAACAGTGAAAGAGAGGAGACTTTAAAGAATAAAATTTACTAATTGGCTAAACCAAAAATTATAAAAATTTTATGGTAAGAAGATACGTGAGTCTAGTTTTAGGGAAAATTTATGGATCTAAATTTTGAGTTTTGTAACTCGAGTTATAATTAAATTAGTGACTATCACACAAGTGGACAGTTTTATTGTGAATAGTGAAATAAATTATTTTGATTTGTTTAAGTATTCAAAAAATTTTAAATGTTCCCGATTTGGACCCAAACCATTTTCATTGTATGTTTTAGGGTCTCGAGGGTTCTTTTTAGAGACATATTGGTTGAACGTAAGCGAATTAATTTTAAAAGCAATTTTTTATGCTTTGAACTAGTAAGTTAAGTCAGGTATCACCTCGTGCTCGACTCCAGCAACGATCTCGGGTAAGAGGTGTTACAGTGTGGGCATTCGTACAATGGGACACACGGCCATGTCCCAACTATTGTCTTAAATCAAACATTTAGATACAAATTCTGAAATCTCATGTTTCATACATGGCCACCAATACATTTGTTTCAAATCACCGTACATTTTGTTACTACCAGGGTGTATCGAATAACTACTACTGTGAGCTTCCTGTAAAATCTTCTGTTTAATATTAGAATTTCTCAGAATACATTCTGTTTTGGAAATATAAACTACCATCAGAACTAATATGAAATTTTGAATCAAATGTCTTTTTAATCTGTTCTCGTTTAACATTCAACTAGGGATCAATTTTTTGAGCTTCACAAATTTACTGTAAAAATGTCGGTTTAGCTTTTAATTCAGCTAAAATGGAACCATCATCAATCAACATCAATAGAGTATTCAAATCTTACAAAGCAAATAAGGATTTTTTACTTAAAGCGTCAACAACTACATTAGATTTTCCTAGATGATAGTCGATGATCAAATTGTAATCTTTTAGCAATTATAACCTTTTACGTTGTCGCAAATTTAGTTCTTTTTGTGACATCAAATGCTTGAGGTTTTCATGATCCGTGAAAATGTGACATTTTTCCTTGTAGAAATAATGTCGCCAGATCTTTAAAGCAAACACAATAGTTGCATGCTCCAAATCACGAGTCAGGTAATTTCTCTCGTACGGTTTAAACTGACGGGAAGCATAAGCTACAACTTTGCCTTCCTGAATCAAAACGCAACCTAAATCATTAAGTGAATCATCGTTATAGATCACGAATTCCTTGCCGGACTCCGGTTGAATCGACATAGGAGCTTCGACCAATAGTACTTTCAATTGATCAAAAATTTGCTAGCATTTTTCAGACCATTCAAACTTAACATCTTTTTGGAGTAACTTCGTCAACGGCATAGTAATCATCGAAAAATTGTTGAAAAATCTCCGATAATACCTGGATAAACCCATAAAACTTTTGATCTCTGTTACATTTCTCGGAGGTTTTCAGTCTATAATGGTAGATATTTTACTCAGATCCACTCTAATACCATCCGCCGATACAACATGTCCAAAAAATCAAACTTCCCGAAGCCAGAAGTCACATATACTAAATTTATTAGATAAATGTTTCTCGTGCAAAGTTTGCAATATTACTCTCAAATGCTCTGCATGCTCAATTTCATCTCGTTAATAAATCAAAATATTATCAATGAAAACAACCACAAATCTGTCTAAATACGACCGAAATATTATGTTAATCAAATCCATAAACACAGCAGGTGCATTTGTTAAACCAAATGGAATAACTAAAAATTTATAATGTCCGTACCTGGTCCTAAAAGTAATCTTCGACACATCAGAATCTTTAACTCATAGGTGATAGTATCTAGAACGGAGATCAATCTTTGAAAACATAGTTGCACCTTTCAATTGATCAAACAAATCACTGATAAGCGGCAACGGATATTGTTTTTTGATCGTGACTTTATTAAGCTGTCGATAATCAATACATAACCGCATTGACCCATGTTTTCTTAACAAACAATACAAGTGCACCCCAGGGAGAAAAACTAGGTCGTACAAACCTTCTGTCTATCAATTCCTGCAACTGTGCTTTCAACTCTTTAATTCTGTATGTTCCATTCTCTACGGAGCTATTGATATCAGAGAAGTTCCCGATACTAACTTAATAGCAAATCCAACCTCTCTGATTGGCGACAACCTTGGTAACTCTTCTGGAAACACATCCGAGAACTTACAAATAGTCGAAACTGATTCTAATTTCAATTCTAAAGCCATGATATCAAGTATAGAAGCTAGATACGCTTCACAACCTTTTCTGACATATTTCTAAGCTGACATAGCTGAAATGATATTAGTTGCACTATCACATCTATCTAATTCAACCTGGACTATTTAAATGTTCTGAAATTTCAATAAAATTTACTTTCGTCTACTATTTACAAATGCATTGTGCAAAGTTAACCAATCCATGCCAAGAATCACATCAAACTCATCAAATGATAATAACATCAAATCAGCCTGAAAGTTACGATCCCGAATCTTCAGATGACAGTTTATACAAATTTTATCAACTAACACATACCGGCTTAACGAATTAGTTACTTTGATCATAAATTCAATTGACTCAAAAGGTATTTTCTTATCCGACACTAAGGTTGTGCATATATATGAGTGCGTTGACCCGGGATCAATCAAAGCATTAACATTAACATCAAAGATAAAAAAAATGTCCTGGTAATCACATCAAGTGCCGAAGCTTTCTCACGAGCTCGAATTGCATAGGTCCTAGCTGGTGCTCGAGCCTCAGATCTAAATGTAGAATCTTTCGTCTCACTTTGACTATTCCTACATTAACACTATTTCTAAATGACCTCCCTCTCGCAGCCGTGTTACTCGATAATGTCATTTAATATTAATTACCTAAAACTCATTAAAGGCCTAGCAAACATACACATTTGGGTCTTAAATTGAGCCTTCGAGGCCCTAAAAATAGTTCGGGATCAATTCGAGACTAATTTAAAACAATTCAAAAATTTTGGGAAATAGATAAAAATTTTGAATACAGAGGTCACACGGCCGTGTCTCAGCCCGTGTCTCAAACAATGGAACTCACTGACTTGGGTCACATGGCTGTGTCGTAGGCTGTGTTCTAGACTGTGTGTATCTTGCATCTAAAATAAAAAGTGGCACACAGTTATGTAGCCAGGCCGTGTGACACACACGGCCATGTGACAACCTGTGTCTTAGGCCATGTGTTCCATAATTAGACCCTAAAACAAGCCATGTTAAGATCAAATTTTGCCCAACAAGCTACTTCATTTGTGCATAAATTCAATGGACCTAAACATATTTCAAACACTCATAAACATACCAATTTAATCAAACTAATACTCCTAACCAATATGTCATTCAAAGGCACCTCATTTATACCAAAACAACATCAATCAAAACAAAGCTATAATGACACATCTCAATCACAAACATAGGTAAAATAGCTACATAATGACAACAATTGCCAATCCATTCACCATTCAAATTAAACATGCCAAAATGACCATATTCATATAGCTTTAAACATATACAAGTCAGCTATGACATATGTGCATATAACCATTTATAAAAGTAACCAAAACATAACAAAAGTATAAATGACCATAAACCCTAAGCATGTCATTTATAACCATAACCAAGATAACCAAAAACTACCAAGTGATTGTTAGATAGTGTGATAGAACTCCGACAAGATTTCCAACCGGTCAAGCTTCAAATGATCTACAAAATAGAGGAAAAATAATTACATAAGCAACTAATGCTTAGTAAGCTCATATAATATAAACTCAAACTTACTGAAACCCAAACGTTAAATCATTCAACCATGCTCAACAATTCTTATAAGTATTTTACTTTCCTAATCATAACAATCCACATGGTTAGCAGATAACTTAAAATCATAACATTTATGAAACATGGTGTATAGCATAAAATGAATTACATTCATTCACCTTTCTTTTCATGTCTGATTAGTTCCCTATTCCATTCACTTGCACATATCAACTTTCTATTTCATATGGTTATTAATATCAATAATTTCATATACAAGCCTTTTCATTTTACTTTACTTACCCGTTGAACCATCTAGAATTTCATCAGATACTCGGGAACGCTCACACATAGTACGCCTTTTCATGTAATCGTAACCTTTCCTTTTCAATAATGCTCACTCGAGCTGTGAATTTGGGTCTGCTCATACGAGCTGTGGAGTATTTGCAACAAATACAGAGCCTCAGCCATTGGTAGGACATTCAAGACCAGCACTCGAAACCGTATAACCCTAATGACATGTCATTTATATCTTAAGAATTCTTAAGGTTCAAACGAGATTAATTAACCATCAACATTTTGAAATATTATCATATCATCGAGTCAAATTAAATCTAATATATTGCAATAAATAAACTCAATTCAAAAAATCAAATGAAAATTTTTAATCTCTATACGAACTTACCTCAATCACCACGGTTGTTACAGCTAAGTTGAAAGCTAATCCGAGACTTTCGCCTTTCCTCGATTCAAGTTTGGTTGATTCTTTTCTTGATCTAAATAATAATTTAACACAATTATTATAATTCCAACATTCTAACAAGTAGTTTTATGCAATTAAACCCTTCCATCATCAATTTACAAATTTACCCCCACTACTTTAACTTTCTTACAATTTAGTCCCTAAACTCTTAACTTGTAAATTCACCATTTTTCTAACTAAAACATGCTAGCCGAGTCTTAAACAACCCATATTTACCAAAATTTCACATTAACCTCAAGGAATTTTACACTTTTAATAAATTAATCCTTAACCCTAAATTCATAAAAAATCACTTAACAAAATAAGTTTGTTTAACAAACAAGTTTACTAATCTATCAATTAACATCAAAACACATTTAAAATCAATCATGGAAAGTCCCTCAACCTTTAACAATTCTACAAATTAACCCCCGGGCTAAGTAAATTAAGCTAAAACGAGCTCAAAAACATAAAAATAACAAAAAGGGCATCAAACACATACCATGCATTCAAAGCAAAGCTTGACCGAAATTTTTTCTTCCCTCTTATGGTGGAATCGGTTTTCAATTGAAAATGGGAAAGATGATAGCAAATTTTTACTTTTTGTTTTATTAACTTATCAAATATTTAACAAATTACCAAATTAACCTTTAAAAGTCATTAAAATCACACTATAACCTATCCATAAATACCCACTATCTTATAATATGGTGTAATTACCATCCAAGTCCACTAATTTAAGATTACATAACCATTTGATCCTTTTAACTAATAGAACCAACTTTTTGCACCTTTTTCAATTTAGTCCTTTTCAATCAATTAACTATTTAAACTTTAAAATTTCTTAATGAAAATTTAATACTACCGTAAATTAACCCTATAGACATTAAATAAATATTAAAATAATAACTTACTCATCAGAGTCATGGTCTTGAAACCACTGTTCCAACACCACTGAAAATGGGTTGTTACAATGTCAATATTTAACTAAGGATTCCTTAGAATTTATGTGAAGTAACAGAGACTGGGTCAATTTAAAACAATTTAATCACATAAACCCAAAGCTATGCATGGTAATATTATTCTTTTGGAATCATTATGAACCTTTAATTTATTCTGGGTCGGATATAAATTAAGTATGCACCTTCTAATTATTGAGTCCATTAATCACCATATGGGCCGGATTAAGTAATTAATTCTAATACATTCAAACATATTTTAATGCATGAATGATTTTAATTGGAAGCATGAACAACTTTAATTGGAAGCATGAACAACTGAGGCACAGAACAGTATAAACATTAATTGAATGAATTTAATCAAAGCATTGCAATTATTCTAGCTGAAACAATTTAAGTCATCATCATTAATGGAAAAATAATCTAACAATTTGCAAACATGTTTAAAAACTAAGAAAAAATTAAAGATAAAGGAAGAAGAAATTCTTGATGAATTTGGTGATTCTCCGAAGACTATTCGTGGTGGCTTCCTCCAATTTCTGTGGTTATTCCTTTGCAAGTTGCTCATCAAGGTGGCCGACCAAGAGAGTTTTTCTCTCAAGAAAATGCTAGCTAAAAGAAAATGGGAAGATGGAAAGCTTTAGGCGTGGAATAGAGGAGAGAAAGATGAGAGAATGTTTTTGTGTTTAGAGATGAATTGAAAGGTGAATGGAATGTGCTATTTATACTTGAGGTGGAGCTTAGGAGTTTCCTAAAAATAGCATGCACATCCCTTAGGAATCTCCCATGCATGGTCGGCCTTGATTTGTGGGAGGAGGAATTGTTGGTTGCTTGATTTGTGCTTGATTTAAGGAAAAGGGTTGGACGGTTACCATAATAACTTGTTGGGGCCATTATGTGCTTTTTTTTTACACATGCAATGACTCTTAAATAATTGTTCCAAAAGTCATTTTGGGATGCTCTTCATGTCTTTGTCAATTTTGGGCCTTTCTCCCCTATATTAGACGGTTTGGCAACCCAATTAGAGGCATACTTAATTTCTTTCAACAATCATCTTCCAAGGTGGGTTAAAACAATTCTCTAAGTCCAATTCATCAACTTGTTTTCCATAATATGAAATAATTAACTTTCTTTCATGTGTGTCCTTATTATAGCTTCCAACATTGAGCACTTCGATGGTCCAATAATCTAGAAATATCAAACCAAGAATTAAGCACACATAATTAAGAACAATATCTAAGTATTTATTGCGTAAAATAAAAAGAAGAAGACAGAATTCATCATAGGGTTTATCTCCCCCTAAGTATTTAGAAAATTAATTCATGCTTGAAAATAAAAACATCAAAGAGACCGTATATTCGAAAGAAATAAAGAAACTTATGATAATCTCCTCATAAATCAATTGGAAATCTTCAATCTTGATGAAAATCTGCTTCAGAATCGGCTTCAATGGTGTTTTTCAAGTTGTTTTCTTGAGCATTCTATGACGACTCACTCCTATCTTATTATTTTTGTCATATATACGTCTTAGAATGCCCAAAAAACCTAAAAAAATGGGATTTCCCATAGTTTAGGGTACAAATTTGCAAAATCAACACTGCCTACCACATGACCGTGTGGCTCACACGGTTGTGTGTCCAGGCCGTATGGAATGCGTCAACCGGTGTGGCTCCTGTAGTTTACTCTGATTTTCGCTTTCAAATACTCTATTAAGCATAAAACCATGAATTTAAAATATTAGGAGCATAAAATTCACAATTAACATCGAATAATCACCCAAAAATATTTTAAAAATGATGTTAAAACATGCTACTTTTAGCTCTTATTAAATAAAAAAAGGGAATTTAATCATTGTTAGCAAATAAACACGTGTATGTGTATATATATATATATATATATATGAAAATTCTACGTGAAATAGCATAAGATACATGCATGACTTATAGCATAAGGTACAAGAATATTTTCATCTGATCAAGGTTTAATCGGTGATTGACAATTCAACTTAATGCGTATTCGAATATGCTTATTTCATAAGGTCGAGTTGAATTTTTAAATATAATATATGCAATATATGATTTTAATTTGTAAATAAATATTTTTATGTAAAATTAGTTATTAACATGTAAATAAATATAAATTTAAAATATTTTACGTATTAAAAAATAATAATATGATAAGGATAATTTTTATTTAAATTGAATCACCAACAAATTATAAATTAGGACATGAGATGAATAAAAAAATTATCCTTTAAATTATACCACAATAATAAACTATACAAAACATGATCTAATACAAAAAAAAGAAAAGAACATGATTTGTATACACCAACATCTCAAAATTTACATAAAAATAATCATCTAAATAAAAAACTATAGCGTATGGAAAAATAATAATAATATTTTAAATACTCAAATATTATAAAAAGAAAAAGAAAAGAAAAATTAGATTATAAATTTGAATGTTAATTTACTATAAATGTTATGGTCGAATTCTTAAATCAATTAATTAAGAATACAACAGTAATTAACAAAAAGGAGAGGTAGTGTAGGACGAAACATGTCCTACTCCATTTCATTACTGTATATTTGGTATACAATTTACTTTAAATTTTACATTTTAAATATTAAACATATTTATTTTTAAAATATTTAATAAATTATGCAACTATTTTTCTTTTTGAATTTTATGTCGAATATATATCATTATGTATTTAAAATTGTAAGGGTTATGTTTGCATGCGACTTTATATAAAAATATTAATATAAAATAGGCTTAATATATAGTTAGGTACTCGAGTTTGATGCTTGTTCTTAATGTGGTACCTATGTTATTTTTGGCCTAACAATTGTTATATATTTTGGCACTCAAATGTAACAGTGTTAACTTTTTAGTGCTTATAGAGTTGATTTAATTAAAATTCATAATTAGCTAATAAAATTAGCAATTAACTTTCATCAAATTAACTCTAAGATTGATCGAATTGTATTTTGAAAATCAAACAAATTGAAATAAACACTAAATTTATTCTATTAACAAAGTCATAAAAATTTAAAATTAATAATATTACAAATTAATTTTCATCAAATCAACTATAAAGCTAGAATTGAACACTAAAATTTAACACTGTTACTTTTAGGTACCAAGATATATAACTTTTGTGAAATACATGTACAACATTAAGTACCACATTAGAAAAAATAGTCAAACTCAGATACCAAATGATATACTAAGCCTATAAAACATATTCAAAATTTAAGTTCACAAACAAATTATATTAATTGATTAAATAATATCTAAAATTTATATTTAATCTATTTTAACTTTAATGAATATGGATAAAATTAATTTAATTTTCATTTTTAACCTCAAAGTATTCATTTTGACAATAACACTCAACACTTAAATTTAAGAAAACAAATTTTTTATAATCATTTTGAAAATCACTTTTCAACCTCAATAATAATGCATTTTAGCCCAAGAAATAAACATAACTTGAGCTTTACTTATTGAATGAATGAGTTTA
This sequence comes from Gossypium raimondii, assembly GCF_025698545.1. NCBI lineage: Eukaryota > Viridiplantae > Streptophyta > Magnoliopsida > Malvales > Malvaceae > Gossypium > Gossypium raimondii. The sequence continues at coordinate 27,066,110 of NC_068566.1, read as the reverse complement.
TTTATAGGGATTTATATATATGTATAATAAAATTTAATTATTATTTTATTTATATCTTAGCTAAATTATTCGAATAACATAACTCTCACAAAAGTTTTGAAGAAAAGTAGCATGATTTGTTTTTTAAGGAAAATGTTATGTTATGGAAAGATGTAATTTGTACATAAGTTATATACTAAGTGATACTTTTTTTGAGAAAAAAGCATATTGTGTCTACGTAATACTCAATAATGTTATTTTTACTATTCTATCATTTATGACAACTTGTGGTGGAGTTAGAAATTTTTTTGGCGGAATTAAATTGTATATTTTATTATAGTAAATATATAATTTTACTATTTTAATAGTCTATATTTTAAAATTTTTAAAAGGTTAAATCAAATTTTTATTATTTTTGGGGTCAAAATATAATTTTACAATTACTAATTAAAAAATTTATAAATTATAAAGGGTCTAAATAAAAGAATTTTCATTTTAGGGGTTAGGCCTGCTAGTCCCCTTTACTCCGCCGCCACCGTGTATTTTAAAGGCAAAAATTAAAAAAAAAAGTAGTTGAAGCCTCAAGGCTAATTTTTTTCTCTCTCGCAACACAAATTTTGTAATACTTGATGGAATTAGTAATTTTGAAAAATAAGCACATATACATTTCAGCATGCAATGGGAGAGATGACTAACTTTTAAGAAAAAAAAAAACTCTGTAGATTTTGTATTGAATATAAGTGCTAAGGAGGACCCCTAGCTGAATTAACGAAAATAAGTTCCATAGCTTTCGTTGCAAAATAAGAAGCCTAAATCCTCCAAAATTTCTACAAACACTGCCCAAACTCCATAAATCTTGGAGCAGCAATAGAGGTGTTTGTGGATAAATCAAATTTAAGTATAATATTAATATATTTTATATTTGTTTAAGCCTAGTCAAATATATAAATCTATAATTTTACTTAAATCTTATCATATTAATCTAAACTTATTTATTTTTAATTTTTTAAATATTTATATTATATTATTTTAATATATAATAATTTTATATATTTAATATAAATTTCATTTGATAACGTGTTGTAAATTAAATAATGTATAAAAATAATCTAATATAAAATATTATAAATTAAAAAAGCAGGTCAAACTCGAAACTTAAATATTCAAGCTTGATCTCATCAAATTTGGGTAGCTTTACTTATAAACAGTTCATCTAATTCACAATAGTTGCTGCATTCATAAGTGACGCGAAACTTCAAACTCAACCCAACGAAACACTTATAAATCATGGGTGCATTTGGATGCAAATTGTAGATTGAATTTCTTCTACCACAGTTTTCGGAATCGGACCCAGAAATAATCGGTAGATCGATCTGATAATAGATTAAAAAAAAAAAAGTTGATTGAATCGCCATCCGATCAAAAATGCAATTGAACCGGACGGGAATCGGTTTTTGCATTTTAACATAAAAGGAAATGAATAGAAAAACAAAAACAAAAGCCAAAGCCAAAAGGCTTTAATGGTGACACTGCTGTGCGGCTCTTTCCACTGTCGTATGTTGCTTTCTTGTACCTGCTGGCCAACGACCATTTCAATCTGCAACCACCGACTATCGCCTTCTAAATCAACCAAGGAGAATTTTAGAAATGAAAAAAAGAGAGAACGGTAAAAGCAATTAAAAAATGATAATGAGCGGAAGGAATTAGGTTTCGTTATTTTATTTTTTGGATATGCGACTAGCATAGATAGGAGTAATGGAATAAAACTGTAACGGAATAAAATAAAATATAAATATTATAGAGTTTGATTGAATAGAATAATAGTGTTGAATGCATCAAGAATAGCTCATAAATTTTAATTTTCCCCTTAAAAATAAAAAATATTTTGTTCATATTATTAATATATAATAAAAGTATTTAAATGAAATTAAATAATTGATAATAAAAATATATTAATCACCGTCTGGATGAATAGGCTAGAATTACTGTTCAATTCTCCATAAAACCACCTTTCTTGAAGCTTTCCAGAAATGAGAAAACCATTGTTGAGCTTTTTTTAAGCTTTTCAGAAAATTACCGTTTCTTGAAGTTTTTTTCTAAATTCTTTTAGAATTATTGGTCATCATTTATATTATTAATAAAGTGTTCCTTTAAGTTTTCATTTCTACATTATTTGATTCTACAATTCCAAAATTTTCAGATCTACCTTTCTTGAAGCTTTTCATGCTTTGTGTGTTTTGGATGGAAGTTTTGAATTTCCTCATCCCGCATTAATATATATTATGTGATTTTTGTTGTTTTGAGTTAAACTTTGATTTTATATATATATATATAAAATGGAGAACCTTAAAATTGGGCCTTTTTAGGAACCTAAAAGCAAGCCGAAACAACAACCCATGGCCCTGGGAGAAACACAAAAACTGGTGGATCAGGAAACTTTCCTTCTATTGCAGGACATTGTTGAAGAACATGTTTTATAAATTAGGTTGGAAACTTGTAATGTTGTGTCAATTTTAAGGAGACCCTTTTTCATGGTTGGCAGAAGTAATAATAATATCAGTGGGGGTTGCTCCAAGGACCGTAGTTCATGGAAAGGTTGCTATCAATCATCTGCGTGTTAAAATAATTTAAGAACATGAAACCCAGAAATCAAGCAGTCATTATCCTTCAGGTAAGGGAACTTTGCCATAGAAATATGATGTGAGGGAGGTATGGATGAAGGTCAAAGCTTCTTTGTACAAGTTGATTAATGCAAAGGTCCCCCCTACACTATCACGCATGTGATTTTACAATGGAAGCATTGCCCAATTCTGGGTTCTGCAATTCAGTCCTTATCATCTGTAAAAGGATAAGTTTCTACTATCACAACAACCACCTTTTTCTTTACTCTTTCTTTTCAAAACAGTATTGGATTGGAAACCAATCGAATTATTAATGATGGATTTTTTGGTGAAATATTATTATATATTTTCAAGATATGAGATTCCATAATATTTTATGAATGGAATGGATAACAAGGGTTTGCTGTCACTCTGTGAGATCAATTTTTAGACAGAACATGCTGACAACTGATGTCATTTTATCTTATCCAGTCAGGTCGAATTTGAGTAAAAAAAATTTAGTTAATAAGTCTAATTTTATTAACTAAATTTAATTTTAAGTTTTATTCCAGCTAAATTCAAAGATTCCAAATCGAATCAATAAAATAAAGTACACATTACTTAAGAGTAAATTACAAATAATTAATAACACAAGCACAATTTTTAATAGGAGTAGCGAGTAAAAGGATCAAAATCACGATGAAAAATTGTATTCACTTGAAAAGTTTCATTGTAATTAAATTTCACAATTTTTCCACTATCATACACAGTTCTACATTTTAACTATTAACACTTGCTTTTTTTTTTTAAGTAAAACAACTAATGTTTAATACGTTTTAGACTTTAGTTTAAATTATTTTGCAAAATAAGAGTATCGATATTTATTTGAGTATTTTAAAGTATCGATACTCAAATAAATATCGATACTATTTTGACATTCTGTTTGTTTTAAAACTGTTTATATAGTTAAGTATCGATACCAAATGTCAAATTATGGATACTTAAACTTAAAAATGATAAAGACCAATATTTAAAATGTCCATTTCATTTCCAAATCATCTACAGCTTAAATGATAACCTTAGCTATAATTATAAACCTGAAAAACATAAACTTAGGGCATACAAATATGTCTCAGCACCCCAATTCAGCAATTCAAAATCAACTAAATTGCCACATTCAACTCATTTCAATATGCTTTCGAAGACACTTCAGCACAATCAACAAATTTACATCCAATTTTTGCCATATGAGCAATCTCAACCCAACCTTATAAAACATGCATTTTTATGTACTTATTGCATAGCATATTATCTAAACAACTTATAAGCATAAATACCAATCATTATTTCCATAACCAATTATCAACCAAAACACATCATCTAGCATATCACTTTCTCAACCATTAAACCATTATGCATATAGCTAAAACTACTTTAACAAGATAACAACAACATGACCATTTCTAACACTTACAGATATATATATATAATTCCAAAAGTGCCAATAAATTCCAAAATGATCATTATAACCATAAGACATTCTAGGTACATGCCAAAACCAAAATGAAAACATCACCAACACTTGAGTTCAGGATTGTCGCTGGATGCTGAGTCGACGATCAAATCTTAAAATACCTAACTTGTGCATGAAAAACAAAACCATACACTAAGTATACTCAGTAGTATTTCTATAATCAAACATTAAAAAATAATATAAAGTTTATAATGCATTTTAACATGTCAATCTACAAGTCATAATACATTACCTACTTATTCAATATATTTACATATCTTAAACCGAGCTTATAAACTAATATCCACTATCCACCCTTATTTCAATTTCTTTTATACATGATTTCACCAATTCCGCAATATAATTTCATCAATCAATCATCAATTCACATATGTGACAGCATAATTCATCACCAACTGAATTCAATTTCACAATTATAAAGATATATCATATTTTCAATTCTATTTAATTTAGTCCTTATCACAATCAACTAATTCAAATCGATTCAATTCAGCTTGTTCAATCATCTCCAACTTACCTTATGTTATTGCCACGCAATGCAGTTCGTAATTACAACAATTGAAAAGGTTTGGGTTATAGAAATACAAACTATAAACTCTAAACTATTTGTCGATGACTTTATCTTTTCCTTTCTGTTTTGAGCAATCCGGGTCAACGTTAGTTACAAAATAACATAAATACACTAAATCCTCAATACACAATCATTATAACACTCAATTGCTAATTTACGTGACCTTTTAATTTTATTCAATTTAGTCTTTAAAACCGAGACTAACATAACTTTCAAATTAAACCTCCAATTTTTATACCAATTTCACTTTAGACCTAATTTAAGTTCCTATTTTACATTTCTATCACAAATTTTGAAATTTGTGAAATTTCGTGCCTATTGCACAAAATTTTCAATTGACTTTACAATTTAGTCCTTTTTCAATACTAAACTTAAAATCTATCAAATTGGTCCCTAAAACTTAAATTGCTCAACAATGGTAACATCCAAAAACTTTAACAATAATGAAAAATACAACATGGGTCAACTAGCTTGAGTTCTCAAAATTCCAAAAACATAAAAATTACAAGAAAATAACTAAATTGCACTAATCAAATTTAGCTTCAAAGTCTAGATTGCCATGGTCGAATTTCTCGTTCTTCTTTCTCTATCTACAGAATGCAAGGAGGATGAGAGAAATTTTTATTTTCTCTTTCACTCACTAAGGCCATTATTACTTAAACTTTATTCATGTTTTATTATTATATTTTATTATTAATTTATTAATGTTTTATAATATAAAATCACACATGTTATAATACATCAACCGGCCATATATAATATAGGGAGACAATTACTATATAAACCCCTTATTTGAATTCTAATTATTTCTCCTTAAGCAAATTACACTTTTATTACTTATGCGATTTAGTCCCTATACTTTAATTAATCCCTAATTCGCCAAAAGTTACTAGACCGAAATTCAATTTACTTCTAATATAGTTTCCAAAAATATATAATAAAAATATTTAGGGTCTGGTTTACGAAAATGGGGTATCGAAACCTTATTTTTCGATACCATTGACTTTATGATCGTTACACTTGTACCTTAATTAATATCAATCAAACAAAATTATTAGACCAGACTTTAATATATTTCTATTCTAGCCTTATAAATATTAAATTTAAGAACACAGTTTACTGAAATGGTGTTTCGAAACTGGAGTTTCTGACACCACTGGACACTAGGTCGTTACATGTTATATTTAGTGGAGTTGACATGAAAGGAATGTAGTTGTTAGAATGACTAAACTACGAATTCTAACTACCAGGTTAAAAATTTTGAAAATGAATGAAGGAGTGAATATTTTTGAATTTTATACGAGGTTATATGATATTTCTAATGAGATTTTGTCTTGGTGAACACTTCTCTAAGGTGAAATTAGTACAAAAAGTCTTAAGTATTCAGGTACGAGACCTACCATATGCAATTATATGTGTAGGTCTTTGAGTCTCAACATGTGCTATTGTCATGTGTGGGTTTTAGTCCAATTAGTCAATTAGTCAGTTTCAGTCTAAATTGTTCCAGTTGTTTATTTGTTTCTATTGTAATAGTTTGATTCTATTTTATAATTGATTAGTTTGGGTTTTTTAAGATTTTTTTTTCAAAATTGACGTAAATAAAATAATTATTTATGAAAATTATTTAGGTGCAAAATCTTTTATGAAAATGACTTATTTTCTATAGTACACCTAGGTGCCGGCCATTTCACCGCCGACAACACCCTCCATCATCCTCTAATCATTGACCCATGATTGCCTAGTCCATTAAAAAAATTTGGTGTCGACATTGGGATCGTCGACACTGGTATGTAATTTTCTCAAATACCTATTAAAAATACTCATATTCTGGATTTTAAAAAAAAAAGAAAAAAAATAATAATTTAATAGGTGTTGGCATTCACTTTGTCGGCACTGGTTCAAATTTTCAAAACTAATTTTTTTGGTGTAAGTGTTCCCGTTGCTGACACCGGTGTCAAAATTTCTTTTTTGGTGTAGTGCTAGGAAATTGTAAAAATTGTGTTTTTCTTTTTTGTGTATTGGTTTTCTTATTGCCATCACAAGTGTTTTTATTAGAAATTTTTTGTTTCGGCTTTCTCATTCCTGACACCACCAGGCTATATATACTATCCCCTGTGGCACATTAATATTGAGAAAAAATAAAGGAAAAATGACCCATTTTTTCCCCAAATTTTGCCGAGATGAAGGAAAGGGAGAGAATAGGGAAAATATTAATTGTTGAGAAAAGGGAGGGAGAAGAATATTTATCTTAAATTTGTGTTTGTGTTATAGTTAGAAATCTTGATAGGTTCAAAGTATGTTTTATTTAATGGTGATTCGGCAGAGTACGGGCATCGAAAGATTTCACTTACTGTTTTGGGGAGTGTATCATCACCTGGATATTTCATTTCTTTGTTGATAGTTATGCGATCACGGGTTCAATTATAAATAGGGCTTTTAGTTGACAGCTTTAGGTTTGCATTGGTTATGCGGTCACGAGTGCCATAAAGTTTATGCTGTCAAAGGAACCCTTTAGAGAGGAGATGTCGATTATAGTGGACACAAGTTTATGGCAGTTTGGTGTGGCCATGGTTCTAGTTATTAAAGTGGTGTAATCCATGAAGGTCGACCGAAAATTGTCTCACTAAAAGCACCCTTGGGGCACAACATTCCTGATGGACCCAAATCAGGCAAAATTGAATATCAAGGGATTCTTAATGGACTTAATTCTACCAGAAGATAATTGAACTGGAGAAAATACTTATTAAAATATATTAGCATGAACGAGAACACTAGTGTATTTGATGAAGGCCGACCGAACCTTGTCTCATTAATTGCACCCTTGGGGCACAAGATTCGTGATGGACCTAAATTTTACGAAGTTGAATATCACAAGATTCTCGATGTACCTGATTCAAGCTGAAGATGATTGAAACAGATTAAATATTTATTGAAATACATTAAAAACTGTGTAATGTGATTATTCAAAATTTAGTTAGTATTATTGTAATAAAAGTTAGGCTAAATTAGATGTAAATGCCGATTTTTCTTTTAAATTAGGCTTTTGCGCCATTTTTTTTTAAATTTAGGGAAATAATCCATTTTTAGGAAAGAAAAAGGGAAAGAGGGTCCAATTGGGCACACTTTACTATTTAATGAAGTGAAAGCGCGCCCAACTACATGCATGGAAACACGAAAATATACACACTTTTCATGCCCTTTTTAACTCAAATTCATGCAAATTCATAGTAATTCTTGTCAAAAAATATATAATAATCATAAAATAATTAAATTGTAATTAAATTATTAACATGTTGAATTTTAATTAATTTTATAATAAATTTTGATTAATTTTGATCATTTTCGACAGATTCGCACAAAGAGCGAAAATTGGCTCGATAGACACTGCTAGAAGCGCAAAATGGAGAAGCGATTTTTTTAAGCATCGAGGTGAATTAAATTTTCAGCCGAAGACGGTCCAAATTATGAATATTAATTCATAATATAATTAATTTTAATTTTAATCCAAATTATTTTGGATTACATAAATTATTATTAATTAATTATGAAAAGAGACCCAATTGAGCTAAACCGAGAAAACCGATTCGACTGAGCACTTGGCAACCAAAAACCGTCCCACATGCTGACCCAATCTGTTTGTTTGGCTGATTATTTGGTTTGCAAAATAGCCCTTGAAGACTCCTTGAATTTTCATTCAAACCCCTTCCACTATTCATGCTTTTCTAAATTTGCCCTTTCCTTAAAATAGCAAGTTTGAAACCTTCAAACTTGCCACATGTGTAGCCGGGGGACTCTATGGCTGCTGATTTTTGTTATTTTTAGCAGCCTACTCAATCTATAAAAACCCCTCTTGGCTGCTCATTTGAAACACATCTCAAACCCTCTCATCCTTTCACTTCTCTCTCACTCTTTCCTTTCAAAACCCCTTCATTGCTCATCATCTTTTTCCCCATTCATTTGCTAATTTCACCTCTAGAGAAATACTCTTTCAACTACCATTTGAAGCATCATTCAAGTGTCTGTTGAAGCCGCGGTTCAACAAAGACATGTGGAGAAGGAGGAGCAAAGCAAACTAGTCAAGTCTCGGAGAAACACCGGATTTGATTCTTGTTCCTTATCCTTTTAATTTTTTGTTGTTGTTATGAACATGCCTATGAATATTTGTGATGTTGATATGTTTAATTTAATTAATATGGCTTAAATTTAATTCATGCTAGGTTGATTGTATTTTGTCCACTTAATTTATTAAAATTATGTTTGTGTTGTTATAGGCCTTGGTAAGATGTTTGATTAAGTAAAACTATGACTAAGTTATTCTTGCATTACAATTGTAAGGTAACTAATGAATTAATTATTTAAACAGATTGAAATTGTAATTAATTGACACAATACTTAATCAGTGCATGTTTAATCATCTAAGGTAGTTGAGGGTTAAATTAGCAATGGTATCTAACGATACATTAGCCTTGCATAACTTGCGGGATTATTGTGGATAAATTGTTTCAAGGTAGGAATACATTATTACCTCATGTAATCTTTTATGTGCTTATGAGATTGAATTAATTGTTTGAATTGTTATAGAGATATGTACAAGAGATTATTTTTAATTTCATAAGTATATATGTGCATTAATGCATTTGCTTACTAAAATTTGTTTAATCGGTTGAATTGACATAGAGATATAGTCAAAAGATAAATGGATTTTGGTAGGTGAGTATGTTCATAAGTTAGCAAATTACCAAGTTGCCGTGAATTTATTCGTAACAACATGAACATGTGTTTAGTAATTTTAAGTTAAGAAATGTAATTAATCTAACACAATTATGTCATATTGATTAAAATCATCTATTGAAATCATGCATTGGAGCTTTTATTTTATTTTTATTTATTTTACTTAGTTAAAATCTTAGTTTTTAATCACCTCCTCAAATTAAAATATTTTTCTTCACCAAAGTGTTTTTAATTGCATTCATAAATAAATTCTTTTCATAGTCCCTATGGGTACAATAACTCGACATTTACTTTTCACTTTATTACTTGTTGCGATTGTGTACACTTGCACATTTCCGTCGTTCCAATGCGCTTTCCCTTTCTCTCTTATAGGGTTAAGGTTTTTAATTTTTAAGGTTATGGTTTTTAATATTTTAGGGGTAGGGTTAAGATTTTTAATATTTTAGGGTTTAGGGTTTTTTAAATTGGTTTAGTGTTTTCGTTTGAAACCTCAAAAGTTCATAAGTAGATTTGAGGAGTTGGGGATGTGGTAATGCGCCTCAAAACACATACATTTCATATGTCATGGCGAGATAAGACCATCACCTGAGAAACGCATCCTGGGGAAATCAGGTTTCGAGGTGATAGTGCTTGATACGATTATGGGTCAGAAGTCTATATGGAGGTCCCAGTCGATAGTTGTGATGTGGTCATGGGTTCAAGTATAACTGCGAGCCTGGTGATGGTTGTTACGCGGTTAGAAGTTTAAGCTTTTTGGATACTCACAAATGGTGCCTTATATATACTGTAATAGGCCATTTTTGCCCAGGCCCAACAAAAAAAAACCAAAAAAATAAATAAATTAACAGTCTCAATCCACTTACAATAGGCCCAAACAGCCCAAACCCAAAATAAAAAACCCTAGGCGGCCCGATAAGCCCAAAAACTTAAACAATCTCAGAAAACCCTAGCCTCCCTAACCCTCTTCAGCCGCCAACCTCCTCACGCGCGCCACCACCACCGCACACCATCACCACGCTCGTCTGACACTTGCAAAAACTGAATGCAACAATAGAAAAGTCACACCAAGCAGTAAAAACAACAGACAAAAAGACAAAAAAAATAGAAAACAAACAATTTGTAATGGTATATAAAAACAACAATAGGCATTTTGTATTTTCTTCTTCTTCTGAATATACAATAAAAAATCAAAAAAGAAACAAAATTGAAATTAAAAGGTGTTTGCTCTTTTTTCTTTTTTGGTTTTTTCGTTTTCTGTTTATTCTTTTTATTATTTATTTTTTAAATTTATTTTAATGAAAGAAACTTAGAGTAAAAAGAAAAAAACTTACCTATTGTTCGTTTTCTGCATTCGGGAGCCGAAAGGTCCCTTTGATTTATCTCAAATTTTGGTGGGTTTTTAGGCATTTCAACCCCAAATCAGGGTTCTACAGCGGCGCCATCATCGGTGACCGACGGTCGCCACGGTGGCTGACGGTGGGACCATGGCCACAGGGGAGAGCTGAGAGAGAGAGGAAAGAGTGTTTCTGAATTTTTTTTAAAAAAAGGAGGAAATGATTTTTTTGGAAGTTTTTGAACTTATATAGGGTGCTAAAACGACGTCATTTTGGAGGGGTTTAGAAACCCCCAAAACGACGTTGTTTTGAGGCTGAACCGAACTGACCTGACCCACAAGGTTAGGATCCGCGTATTTTCTAGCGCATGGGTTATTTATGCACGCGGTCCTTCCGTTTTTTGCGACGCATTGCAATTTGGTCCTTATTTTTTTCCTTAAATCTTGCCCGTAATTTTATGATTGCTTCACTTTGGTCCATATTGAAATGTTGTGCATAAGGACTGGGAATATTTTCCCAATCAGTCCCTCATTCTTTGTGTGCGTCACATTTTGATACAATTTTGTCTAGTTATTTATTTCGATTTAGGCTCTTAATTCTATTTTAATTCTGATTTAGTCTCATGTTCAATTAATATCAACCCTTTATAATTATATTTTTGTTCATATATCCATTTATTTATTTATTTTACTCTTTTCATATTTTAAAATTCATATTAAACTTTTTTTTCACATTTTCTAATGTTGCTAGTATTATTTTTATTTTAATTTTATCATTATTATTATTCCTTGATTTTTTATGTTAATATTAAAGTAGTAATTGTATAATTATCGTCACCATCATTATCAATTGTTTTTATTGCCATGTTCATATTATTGTCATTAACTAACATGTCATTTTATTTTTAGTATATCATTATTCTATTTTCATACACTAGCATTTTATTTTATTTCATTATAATCATATCTTGAATCATGCTTAGACACATTTATTCATTGTTGTACTCCAAACAAAATAAATACGCCTCGTTCAAAGTATTGTACTCGCTATTATTCAAAAAAAGAGGAAAATTTTCAAGATAAGACAATGTTCTGTAATTGGAAATTTGAAAAGCTCGTTCCCTAACTTATGGGGTTTCGAGTTTCTCGATAAATTCAAATAGCCGAATGTTTTTCTAGCATGAAATTTTAATTAAAATATTCTCGAGAATAAAAAAATCGTGTTCTAACTTACGGAATATGATTTCTTTTTAAAACCGAGATAATCAAATACCTTTCAAAATAAATAACTTTTTCGGTGTTTATTCTCGTTTTGAGAATTTAAGACATTGTGTCCTAACTTACGGGACATAATTCTTTTTTACAATTAACGTGAAATACGCCATTCTCTAAAAAAAATTCAATTTTCAATATTTTAACAAATGATTGTTTTTTTTAATCTCTTCAAGATTTTCAATTTTCGACACTAAGACACTAATTAATCAACTAGGTACCAATTTTGGGCGTATCGAGGATGCTAATCCTTCTTCGTACGTAACCGACTCCCTAACTCGTTTTCTCAAATTTCGTAGATCAAAATCATTGTTTTAGTAAATCAAAATATCTTATTAAAACAATCAAATTACGAGGTGATCCGATCACACCTCATAAAAAAGGATTGGTGGCGACTCCATTTTCATTTTCAAATAAAAGTTGAATCTTTTACAAAAAAAATGGTTTCGACATATACTATACATAAGATTGATGCCATTATTATACAAAAAAACACTGGAGATTTTCGGTGTAATAAACGTTATTTTTTTCTCTATTTCAAAGAAATCGATATTTTAAACCTTTCATTCTTATCTGAAGGCTAACACCGAGGTGGACACAAGAAGGCTCTCAAGTGGAGAGCGGATGTTCAAGAACAATAAAGGTTAAACTCTAGTCGAAGCAACAGTGGCTGTAGTTGTTAATGGATTGTTTAATAAAAACAACCATCGTTGCCCAGAAATGAGGCTTACCTTTACCGCACCCCAATAGCCATTCCTTGCATGGGAGTTCTTTTGCATCCACGACAGTGCCGACCTTTGAATAAGAAAGAAGGTTGAAGGTATCAACTGCCTAAAAATGGAGAAAAAATTACACCGATTATAGCGGGAAGCCTTGAGTTTTTCTATATGATTATGCCCTCAAAATTTTGTTGGTATTATAGGGCAACATTTTCAGGTATCCGAAAAGTTTGAGCTTGTAGTTGCGTAACGATCGTAGATTTAGACCTCTACGTAGACTTTCACCCTTAACCATACAAAGCAAAACCACTCTGGAACCTGAGTTCCCCAAGATAGGCTTCAAAGGTAATAGTTCCCACTCGGCATGATATATGAAATTTGTCATCTCGGAGCGATATTGCATCACCGATGACTCAAAAATACCTTGAACATTAAGAAAATATTTTTAGCGGCCAAAATTGTTAACACCCAAAATTTTTTTATTGAGGAAGTAGGGAGGGTGGGGGAGAAGATGTTTGAGGGACGATGAAGCTTGGTGTGTGAGACCATTTTTACAAGCGCAGTGAAAGGTTGGATTGCAATGTAAAAAATTTTTGTGGTAAAAAACGCGCCACAAGACTAGACGAACATATTCAAAATGTGCTTAAAGTGGACGAAGTGTCAAATACTTTTAAATATGGGCAGAAGAAAAATGTTAGAGAAAGCACGCATAGCTGGGGGAGCTTTCTCTAGCACGCATAGCTAAGAGTTAAAGTAACTTTGCGGAGTACCTTAATAGCACATTATGAGGTGTAAAATACCTGGGGAGCACAGGTGCGATGAAATTATATGACTTTTGAACGCGTTGTGGGTGATGATACTTTGTATTTACATCATACCAATTCAACGAATTCGTGTATTCATAAACGGATTTCGAAGCACGTATTCCCTTTCTCCCAATGTTATTTCCTATAAAAGGGACGTAATTTTCATAACTTAGACACGCAGTAAATTAATATCAAACTACCAAAAAGTTGTGTTTCGAAATCCATTCTGTGTACTTTGGACAATCTTGTACTTTCTTTTTTGCGTTTGTTCATCCAATTCGTGTCTGATATTGAAATAAGTTGACAAGTGAAATTTGTTATTTACTATGACAGTCAAATCTGTAATACAGAGGTCGGGGTAGTGTTTGTAGGAGCAAAGTCTATAGAATTGGTGTTCAATCCTACCGTTCAATTGCGTGAGCTACAGATTAGGATCAGGAGGAAAGTTGGGGGATCGACCCGGGGAAGAATTTCAAAGTTGTAATATAGGTATCTTACTTCCGTTGACCCCTATAAGTATGAGCTATTTGATGTGACTGCTTAAGCGAAGATGTTATAATGGAGTTATACGTCGAGTTTGCGGTGGCTAATAGATCTAGCCAATCTTAGACCACCGTTGCGATGAACACGAGAACCAAAGTTAAAGTAGAAAATCCTACTACACGGTTGTGCGGTGGGTTCACTGGCATGTTACAAATTGGCTGCTATGATGTTCCCAAAACATCTATGGGTAGACACTCATTGGTCTCTGGCACTAATCTAAACTTCGGTGGCCAATACTAGTCGGGGTTTGGGTATAACCCTAATTTAGACACTTAGGCTCGACATTCAATTTCAACTTCGGTATTGGTTTGATGTCATAGGGCAGAAGCAGTTATACTAATCGTTCATCAATGTATACCGGACATTAAATCGGTGTATTTTTTGTGGGCACATTGGTTACAAAAGAATCGATAACCTACTCCTTTTAAAAGGGACCGATAAATGTACGTCCAACCCCCTGCTTGAAGGTGACAATGATGGCGTAGATGGGAAAAACGATGCGATTAATGAAAAACGTACAGGTGGGGAAGAAGGAGAAGGGGTGGCCAAGGAAGAAGATGCAGGTGAAGAAGAAAGGACAGTAGATGCAGTTGATGGGGAAGCGTCAGACCCTAAGCTAATCCGGTAGTGTGGTTCGGATGGTTTAGAAGTGACACTATTTTTTAAACCAAATCGGATTCTAAAGAAGCCAGAACCTTGTGGGTTTATAGATGACGCCTTGGACAATGCTCCGCATCCAGATCTGTTATTTAGGGCATATGAACATTTGCCCCACAAGATGAACATCAACATATCGACCGAGGGTGGTTTGAAGTTTCTGCGACTACTACACAGAACACCTGGTCATACAACCACATATTGTGATATACGAGTATTGAAAGTTGGGATGGAATACCCAAACAATGATGCTTTCGTTGTTGCGCTGAAGCTGTACAACTTCAAGAATGGCATGAACTACTATGTCACGAAGTCCTGTTCCGAGAAATTTAAAGGAAATTTCGCAATGCGAGATGGAAGGAGAAAGTGAGAAATAATGGCGTCTTTCTAGAAGAAAATTGGGCTATGGACGATAAAGATGTATTCCGGTCCACATACCTATATTGTAGTAGGCGCAAGTCAAGACTATCCGAGGCTAGACTCGAGAATGATTTCTGACATTATTCTACTGATGGTGAAGACAAGTTTTAGGATTCTCGTATTGGTGATGATTGCGATCATCTGTAGCCAGTACAAGTACACTTCATCATACTACAAAGCGTGGGTTGCAAAAAAGAAGGCTATAGATAAGTTGCATCACGAGTGGGACAATTTGTATAACCATCTACGACAATAGTGTCAGATATTAGATCGATACGTACCAGGTTCCATAACAGATTTGTAAACGCACCTAGTGTACTTCGTCGATCGATTGATCCCTAGGAAAAGAGTATTCAATCGAATTTTTTGGACCTTTGAATAATGCATAGAAGTTTTTTGGCACTGCAAGCCTTTGGTTCAAATCGACAACACCTAGTTGTACGAAAGGTATCAACATTTTTGGTAGAAACCCAAGCCATATGAAAACAACATGTTCTATGTACAGACGTACATGGGGGCCTTAACATCAGTAACATTATTTTCTGACAAATAATATATTATTACAATGATTCCATTATTCAAGTGTTCCAAAATTGTTATTTCTTGTTATCTTACGCATAGCTCACGTTAGATAGTAATGAACACAAATGTGATGTTCGAATGAAAAACCTAAGTTTATTTATTTATGTCATATATATATTTATACCGCATGATTTAGAAAAAAAATACATCAATCGTGTCGTCGAGGAGAATGTGTGTCACAAGGCGGTGGACACAGTCACGTGGGCAATTTTTACTCACAATCGAAGGAGTGGGCCTGTAGACTTCCAATTCAACGTCATCATCACCTCCACCCCCACCTAGCACATCTTCCTCGGCTTTGCTAGCATCATCATCGTCCTCCATGGTCGACTATTGTGTTGTCCTAGCCTCGAATTACGTATCCTCCACTCTTGCTACTGGTGGTCCACTCTTGCTACTGGTGGTTGAGCCGATGAGGTACCCTGATAAAATGATGATGTGAGCAGTGTTTGTGTCACTATCGGCGTGTAACCATAAGGTGCCCTAAAACCTAGGTAGATTGGTATTGTACCGGGCATCAACACTAGTATCAACTGCTGCATGGCCGTTTGTATCGGTGGCGATACATGCACTGACATCTAGCTCGACATCTGGACCGGGATCGACATCGACATGGGGGAAAAAAAGGGGAACATTGGTGCCCCGAAATATGTACTTACGAACTAAAGAACAGGCTACATGCGGCTGTGGTGGGTACGACGGTGCTCGTGAAAAAAAAATATGGTTAGTGAAATGAATAGGAATAAGGGAAGTGAACTAACCCAGATATTGCGTAGAGATAGGCAACGCTTCTTCTATTGGAGCCGCTAAACAACTCATTGTGCGACCGTGTCCCCTCCTACGTTGTTGCTGTGGAGGTTGTCATTGCCTCTTTTGCTGTATTTGTCTACTCCTCGCCTTTGGTGATAGCAGATATGGCTTGCCAGTGACTCTAAACCACATCAAGTAATCGATATCTACCATTGTGTTCGCTGAGAAAAATGGTTTATCGACGAGTAAGAATTTCATCATGCAATCCCCATGCTTGGATGTGCTCATATGGGTTCTCTCCCCAATTCTCGTCATTCTTCCCCTGCATGTCCACCTTATATAGCTTATTCATTTCTCGTGGTGGCAGCAGAATTCATTGCCTCCACCCGAACTACCGCAACACCCAGTCTCATTCGTGTATTTCCATTGTCGCGTATACTATCAGCAGCACCTTTGCATCCCATATCCCCTGATTGGACAACACTTTCGACGGAATGCAAGATATGACTTTGGTGTCAGTGTACAACATCAATTCATATCGAAAAGCTAAATTGTAAAATAATTATGTACAAATTTTTTTAAGAAATATTGTGTAACTAATATAGTTTCGAAACTATAAGTAACTAATATAAGCCTAAGTGACTAAAATCTTACAACTCCACAGGCAGTCCCATGTAACTCGACCTATGGTTTCACCTATACAAAATGATTTATTAGTTGAACCATATAATAAATAAAAAAAATTACTGTACAAACTATGTATTTTTTAATGAATGATGTTTACCTTGTCACCAATGGGAGAAGGTATGGGTCGCTTACTCTAGTTCACGGGGCTAGACCTTTCATCTCACAATCCGTGCGGGTGATCCGTTTGCTCCAAACTCGCTTAAGTCAGCCTTTACATTTAAAAGTGAGGATTCTTTTAGAACTCCTCCAAGGCATCGATTTGTATAGCGAAAGCGATTGTGCCAAAAGAAACTACAAATGAACAATAGAAAGCTAAAGAAATAATGTACACAAAGTGTTTGAGTAAATGCTCAAAGAATTCTATTACCCTTAAGAATTTAACTTACAACCGACGATCAAGATACATTTACATCGACGGACGAGATTAACCATATCCCTTGATTTTAGGGATTTACAAGATATGCCATATCAAATCTAATCTAATCTTTACAAGATATGATTTCCTCAATCTTCTAAGATTAGTTACCAAATTACCATAAGTTTCCATATCTTCATTATCAGGCCGACTGGGCATCAATCTGATAGGATTTTCTAAAAGTTCATTGAATTGGGCCAGTTCCCGTGGGCTAAATATTCCTCATCTAATCGATAGACCTTCGTGGGGTGCATCTTGTGCCATGGTCATGGGAATGACAGTGACTTGATTCACCTTGGAGCATTCTCGTTGCCTTGGCTTTTTCTCGACTTGTCTTATGATTGGGTTCTCCCTTCTTTCAGAACCTTTGCCTCGGCTTTCGTTGCCTCTTAACTTAAACCGTTGTACTCGTTGGTACATCCTATTGGCAAGAAGTCTCCACTCTAACTTGCCCCAATTTTGACTTGTTCTCACTGGAATCCCCTAGCTTCTCACATCTTGGCTTCGTATCGCCCATAAACCCTTTACCTCCTTGCTTTTGAACTTTGAAAGGGCCCCTACGATCTTGCCAAGCCAAAAAGTCAGAATTCAAAACACTATCAGAGTGTTTGCAATGTACATTACTCGCAGCATTTACTCGTCTCAACTATTTTTGCATCGCTCCTTTTCCCTCGAATCCCGATGCACAACCCACCTTTCCCAAAGGTGTCGGCTCCACAGTCAAATCTATAGGCTTCATATCGATCTTTTGCGCCACCAACACTTTCGAAGGGGCTTTCATAGCATTCTGTTCAGACGAGTTAATGTTTCTCCCATATGAAACATCTTCGACTAGTTAGACTGACGACAACACCCTGGTCCCAACCTTTATATCTCGATGCACCGGTACAACAATTCTTGTTAATGCATCGGTGACAATATGAATTTGATCGGCCCATACAAACAGAACTGTCTAAATCCTGTCAAGGAAGTTTAAGCCAAGTATACAATCTTAATCATTTAATTGGATTACCTCAAATTCTTCCTTGCCCTTCCATTCACCGATTTGTAGCTCCACATTGCAAACTACTCCTATAGTTGGGGCTTTCTCGAAATTTACTGCCTTGATCTTCTTATTCGATTTCTTAATCGACAGATTAAGCTTCTTCGCAGCCTTTTTCGATATGAATGAGTCCGATGCTCCTGTATCAAAAAGAGCACTCCACTTCTGACCCGCAATGTTGATGTCCACAAACATCAACCCTTCTTCACCATTCCTTTTCTTAAGAATGAGCACTATCGAATTGACCATCAATGTCTTTCCCTCAATAGGTTTCCCTCTTCCTTCGACTCATCTTTCTTTTTGATTACCGAAATCATCGATTTATTCGGACACTTTCGTGCCATATGTGGTCCTTTACAAAGGAAGCATTTTATTCCCTTCCCCTTTTCCCTTGGGTTGTTGAATCCCCACTTCTCATCTCGTGGTTTCCCATTGCCACTTGTGCTATCAGTACTGTTGCCATCATCGTTATGTCCCTCTTCATCTTCCTCATGGTTTCTCTCACCATTGCCCTTTCCATTGGGCTTAGATGACTCGAACTTGTCTTTCATTAGACCAAGCTCAAGAAAGGACTCTACTTCGACCATGGCTACAGTAAGTTCGGTGATTCCTTGCCTTCGCAACTCATGCTTTGCCCACGGCTTTAACCCATCCTCGGACCAATAGAAGGCTTCTTTCTCGCTCAAGTCAGAGATTTGAAGAATCAACTCGCTAAATGCCCGAACATACTCCAAAACAGTGCCTTGTTACGTGAGACAACACAACTTAGCCTGAACCTCTTTCTTGGCATCCCATGGGTAAAACTTATTCTTCAACTCCCTTTGGACCTCCTCTCAATTCCAATTACGTTCCCACCATGTTTCTCATCCCTAGACCTATGACGCCACCATAAGAGGCCACATCAGTAAAATAGATTGAAGCAGTGTTTACCATAATGGCATCATCCTCGATGCCCATCGCTCGGAAGTATTGCCCCATTTCCCACAAGAAGTTTTCCACATCCCTTGCGGACCTTGCACCCTTTAACTTCTCTGGTTTGGGAACATCCATTGCTTGCTCCTTCGGTCTTGAAGACAACATCCCATTACTTAAAGAAGCTTTGTAAATCATGAGCTCCCCCTTAAGCTCTTCGATTTCTTTCTTCATGGCTAACACTATATCCTCGAGATTCTCATCCCTCTCTGTCAGCTTTTTCACGGTGGAATCAACTAATTCA
Source organism: Gossypium raimondii (assembly GCF_025698545.1). Taxonomy (NCBI): domain Eukaryota; kingdom Viridiplantae; phylum Streptophyta; class Magnoliopsida; order Malvales; family Malvaceae; genus Gossypium; species Gossypium raimondii. Next base: position 27,046,253 of record NC_068566.1, on the reverse strand, counting down.
TTCATCTTTTCTACATTGGCACTGAGAGAATCCAACACAAAATCTCTGAGTTGCTCTTCCATTGAGTCAAACCCATCTGTGCGTCCCTTGACCAAATCAAGTGTCTCTTTCATATTCCTTACGGATTCCTCGAGATTAACCACTCGATTTTTCAAAGCTGTCAGCATGTCCCTTGAGCGACTTACTTTTCTGGCCATCCCACGGGTCTGCATTGGCTCATTCTGATCAACAACTTCTTTCGACATCCCAATGGCATCTTCGAACTAATAACTTGAATATCAACTTGGTTCGAACCAACAGCTCGAATACCACTTGTCACGAGCCTAGACCTTTCATCTCGTAATCTGTACGGCTTTAGGCGATCTGTTTGCTCCAAACTTGCCGAAGTCAGCCTTTACGCCCAAAAGTGAGGATTCTTTTAGAACTCCTCCAAGGCACCGATTTGTATAACGGAAGCGATTGTGCCAAAAGAAGCTACAAATGAACAACAGAAAGCTAAAGAAAGAATTTACACAAAGTGTTTGAGTAAATGCTCTCAAAGAATTCTATTACTCTTAAGAATTTAACTTACAATGGATGAGTACAAATGAGGGGGAGGGTCTCTATTTATAGTTGAGCTCCCCCAAAATCGACGGTCAAGATACATTTACATAAATGGATGAGATTAACCATATCCCTTAATTTTAGGGATTTACAAGATATGCTATATCAAATCTAATCTAATCTTTACAAGATATGATTCCTTCAATCTTCTAAGATTAGTTGCCAAATTACCCTAAGTTGCCATATTTTCATTATCGGGCCAACTGGGCTTCAATCTCATAGGCTTCTCCAACAGTTATTCGAATCAAGCCAATTCTCGTGGGCTAAATGTTCCCCATCTAATCGATAGACCTCCATAGGGTGCATTTTTTACCATGGTTAAGGGCTTTGCACTTTGGCCCGTGACACTAGGACATAGAAACAATAGTCGTCACCAGGCCCACGGCTGTAGTAGGAGCAGGTAATCATTGATCGACATCATATTCAGTGTCGTGGCCTGACACAACTCCCAGTATAACATGGACAAGATGTCAGATCCCAAACTTAGTTTTTTTGCATTGATTTAAGTCCACTAAATGTTGTAGCCTCCTTACATGCATCAAATTTCAAGATTTATCGGGCATTAAAATCCCCTGGTTAACCTTATGATGAATGCTCGGGTGTATTATTCTATGACCTCTACTATTGCGTTTTTAGAAAACTCTTCGAAATTATCCTCTAATCAGTTGGTCGATATCCAACCACCGTCAAACATGTTTGGGACCTTCCCCAACATTACTCTACAGAGGTCCACTTTATCGAGCACGATTGCTAATCCCGTGATGACTGGCCCATCCACCGTAAAACATGTTGTAACGCTACGTCCTTGAGTGTGATTATACACTCGTCGCGCAAAAGGTGGAAAGTGTGTGTTTCGGGCCACTATCTTTCCACCAACACGCTGATTTGTGTAGGATTGAGTTTGCAGCCCCAGAGCATGCGAGACGTATTCAAGAATCCAGTCTTTTACAAGTACCTACGAATTTGAGGGATCAGAGGCTTTCCCATATTATGTATGAACCGCTCCAAAACACGATCATCTACTTCTTTATCACATAAAAATTTCAAATTTCGTTTTACCATTGCTGATGGGGCAGCCAAAATATGCTTGTCGTTGAAACAAAATAGAGAGGCGGTCATTCGTGAGAAATTAATTCGAACGAATAAAATACGAAATAATTAAAAAATATATTTTTAGGGTGAGAATGTCGATAAATTTAGAACAAAAAGATTGAGAGAGTTGAGAGAGTTTTGGAGAGTTGAAAGAAGGATGTGAATAAAAGAAATGAAATTTGTGGGCTATTATAGGTTAAAAAAAAAGTTAACTTGCCCCCTTAATTTTTTTATCGTTACAACACCAACGTTTCAAAAGTCGTTGATTTATTACCATTTAGAGAAAGCGCGACCAACGTCCAATTTAACGCGCTTTTCGTTTCTTTATCCTAAAAACAACCTATTTTCCTAAATAAAAATGGTTAAAACCCTTATTAAAAAATAAAATGGCCTCTATGTATGTCTAATTTAGCCTAAAAGTTAGATATTAGTGGAAATAATTAAGTTTTCAAAGAGTTATTCATGTAAATATAGTTATTTTCATAAAAACCTTCCATGTGTCTTTTTTATCAACATCATTATTTACATAAAATAAAAATATATATTAAAATTAAATTAAATTATTATTTTCATTTTCTCTTGTTGTTCTTCTTCAAATCACTAATGTTTTTTCTCTCCTTTTTCTTCATTTTTTCTATTGTTTCTTCTTCTTTTCTCCTCTATTCCCGATGTTATTTTCACAAATTTTTTCTTTTTCTTTTTATTAAATCTTAACTTCCTTAACCACATTTATAATTTTCATTTTGCCACTTATGCTAAAAACTCTTATCTTTTTCCTTTTTGCTATTGTGAATAAAGATTAGAGAAAGAAGTGAAGATGAAAAGAAGTGAAGATGAAAGGAAGAAGATGAAATAGGGATAAAAGAGAGGGAAGAGTTTATTTTAAATAGAGATAATGATAAAAGACCATAATTGTTACAAAATTTTAGTTTAGGTACTTAGTTCAACAAAAATTTAGATATTTAATTAAAAAATGTGGTAAAATTTGAGAGTTGCTTATTCAATTAATCCTTTTTATTAATACTTTTATTGGCTAAATTAAGAAAAAGTGTTGTTTTTTTTAATTAGGCCTTCAGGCCACTTTTTATTTAGGAAAATAGGTTGTTTTTAGGGTTAAGGTTTTTAATTTTCTTTCGTTAGGATTTTGGATTAGGATATTAGGGTTTATGGTTTTTTTTAAAGGGTTTAGGGTTTTTGATTGAAACCGCAAAAGTTCATCTGCGCCTCAAAACACATAGATTTCATATTTCATGGCGAGATATGACCATCACCTCAAAAATAAGGTTTCGAGATAATAATGCTTGAAACGATCATTGGTCGAAGTGTAGGTAGAGGTCCTAATCGGCGGTTGTGATTTGGTCACAGGTTCGAGTATAATCAGGGGGATAGGTGACGATTGTTATCTACTCAGGAGTTTAAGCTTTATGGATACAAGCCAACGATGCTATATATATACCATACATAAGATTGAGGCCATAATCATATGAGGAAACTCTGGGGACTTCTGGTGTAATCAATGTAATTTTTTTTCTCTATTTCCAAGTAGACGATATATTTAATCTTTCATTCTTATCCGAAGGCTAACACCGAGGTGGACACAAGAAGGCTCTCAGGTGTAGAGCGAATGTTCCAGCATAGTAAAGGTCAAACTCGGGTCAGTGCAACAACGATTGTAGGTAATAATGGCTTGTTTAATAACGACAACCGTCGTCGCTCCAAAAGGAGCATCACCTTTACTGTACCGCAACAGCCCTCCCCACCTTAGAGTTCTCTTGGATCCATAACAGTGCCAACCTTCAAATAAGAGGAAAGGTTAAAGGTACCTTCAAAAAATTACACCGATTATACCAAAAATACCCAGAGAGTTTTCGTATGAATATGCCCTCAAACTTCTGCATGGTATTTATAAGGCATCATTTTCGGGTATCCAAAAAGTTTAAGCTCATGGTCGCATAATGACTGTCAACTGGCTCCCCCGTTATACCCTGATTCATTACTTCAAAACGACCATCAATTGAGACCTCCACATAGGCCTTCACACATAAAGAAAAATCACCCCAAAACCCTACTTCCATAGGATAGGTTTCGGAGGTAATGATCCAATCTAGGCAGGACATATGAAATGTGTGCGTCTTGGAGTGATATCTCATCACCAACAACTCAAGAATACCTTGAACATTAAGTAAATATTTTATTGAGGAAGGATGAAGAAGGGGTAGAAGATGTCTGAAGGACGATGAAGCTTGGTGTGTGAGACCCCTTTTATAGGCATAGGGAAGGGCTGATTTTCAAACTAAAAATTTTCTTTCATTGAAAACGCATTGTAAGGTACACTTGTAATGTTTGGTAGAAGAAAACATGGTTAAATTGGTCAAAAAATACATAGCGTCGGACACTTGTAATGTTTGGCAGAAGAAAAATGTTAGAGAAAGCTCCTCTAGTTGAGTGTGCTTTCTCTAACGTTTTATTCTCCTGTTCATTGAAGTAACTTTTATAAAATACCTGGGGAGCATGGGTGGGTTGAAATTATATGACTTGTTCTCTAGACAAGGTACTTTGGGCCCTTAGTGTCACTAGAATTATTTTCTTCCAGATAATATATTCATTACAACACTTCCATTATTTGGATGCTCCAAATTTGTTATTTCTTGTTAACTTATGCATAACTCATGTTAGACAGTAATGAAGAAAAATGTTATATTTGAATGAAAAACCTCGATTTATTTATTTATTCCAAAAATATATATTTACATCGCATTATTACAAAAAAATACATCAATCATGTCATTGGAGGGAATGTGTGCCGTAAAGCGGCGGACGACGGTTGCGTGGCAAATTTTTGCAGGACTTTGGAGGTGCGGGGCTATACACTTCCTCGTCAGTGTCATCAGCACCTCCACCCCTACTTAGCAATAGCCCAATGGGCTCGTCTCCAGCTACACCAGCGCCATCATTGTCGTTCGTGGTTGACTGCTATGTCGACATAGGCTCCCATCATGTATCATCCTCTCCCGCGGCTGGTGGTTGGGTCAACTAGCCACCTCGATAAAATAGTGATATGGTTAGTGTTTGTGTCACTATCGGCGTGTAACAATAAGGTGCGCCAAATACCGAGTACAAAGATATTGTCCTCGACATCGACACTGGCATCTGCTGCTATATGGGCGTCTATAACGGTGTCCTCATTGGTGGCAGTGAATTCATCGGCATTTGGGCTGGCATCAACGTCGACATGGGAATGTAAAATGTGGAGGACGTCGGTGCCACAAAATATGTATCTACGGGAACAGAAAAATCGCCCATGTGCGGTGGTGGTGCGTAGTGCGGTGCTTGTGAAATAAAACATAGGGTTAGTAAAATGAACATGAATAACTGAAGTGACCTAACCCGAATATTACGTAGACAAAAGCGGGATTGATAGCTCTTGAAAATAGTTATATTTCAAGCCTATAGAGTGAATTAATTGATTGTAATTAAGTAAACATGTTTGTGTTTTTAGGATATTTTTAGAACATTGCATAAAAAAGCTTAGATTGTGCTATAAATGTTATTATTTGTTACTTTTATCATTGGGGAAGAAATGTGTTGGTTGTGGTTGGCAATAGGTGTAGGATGAAGAAGAGAAGAGAGAAAAAAGTAGGAAAATGAAGGAAGTGAAATATTTCCATGGAAAAATGTTGGTTAAATTGTCAAGAAGAATGCCATCGCAATTCCAGGAAGATGACACAACACTCAATCCACGTCACTCTAAGCTAGATATACTTGTACTAGATAAACCACTCTGAAAAAGAGAAAGCAAAACGTGTGTCCTGAGTGGGAGGGACCTATATTATAAAGGAGGAAAGAGAAGAAAAAAAGGAGAATCGGAGGGAGAGAGAAGAATTGGAGAGGATTTTTTCTCTCTACATCAAATTCTCGTGAAAAATCTCAGAGAAAAAGAGAGGAAAGAGTAGCAGTTTAGAGCTTCCTGCAGTTCTGCCTTTATTTTTTGATTTGAACTTTGTGAGTCGTAAACTAAAACGGTGATGTTGAATGATTTTGTTTTGGGTCTGAATGTCCATCCCATGAGTTAAATCTCATAGGGTTGGAATTATTTGGGTGAATTTTTATTATCTTTAATGCCAATGGTTTGATTTTGAGTAGATTATTGTTTCATTCGATTTGTGATTATTTTAAATACATGCATGCAAGCTCTAGACATAGATGACTATATGGTATGTTATCAGATCTGATTTAATTGTGGAAAGATTAAATAGATTGAATTATTATCGGTAGATACATGCAAGTATTCGAAAGAATACTTGTAGCACTCTAAACGTAGAAGTTGCGATCTTTACAGGGAAAAGAAGAACTATCTGGATATCATTCTCGAGTTCTGTAGACATACAAAAGCTCAGAATGATAGCTTAAAGTCTGGTTCTCGAAAGAAGAAGAATGCAGTAATGAGTCCCCGAGCAGTAGGGTGGTCAAGATTTTCCCATGGCATATTCTGATATAAAAAATAAAGCTTGAGTAATTCCAACCTTTATCATTCAATAGTAGAAATCTTCCCCTCTTATTCTTTGAGAATTGCCACTGCATTTCAATTGCCCTAGCATATTTTCATTCATAATTGATTTTATTAATCCATTTATTGAATTTCTTTATCAATTTTTCAGATGTTTCTTTGCGCAGTTTAATTAGTCAATTTCATAGTAATATCATCACCAATTATTTTAATCAATTTATATCCTTGTGGAGACGATACTCACTCATCACTTTATTACTTGATTTGACGTGTATACTTACACATTCTCATTACAAGTTTAGACGCAACAAGTTTTTGGTGTCGTTGCCACGGATCGGCAATATTGGTGAAACTTTTGTTAGTTTAACTTAATTAGTTGTTTTTATTTATTTTTTAGTATTTTTGTCGGTGCATGTTTAGAGATATTTTTGTAATTGAAGAGTATTCTTTTGGTCCAGAAATTGAGAGAACCTTGATAAGAAGGAGAAAAGAATTTTAAGAAATGGAGAGAATTAGAAATGATCAAGTTAGAGAAGAGCCATTACATCAGGATGGAAGGGATGCTGATATTCCTCGAATAATAAATGACGGAGACAGACCCATCAAAAAAAATGTAGTGCCGATCTTGGATGATCTAAATCCAGGAATTGTCTGGCCGCATATTCAAGCTCAACATTTTGAGTTTAAGCCAGTGATGTTTCAAATGTTACAAACTGTAGGGTAGTTTAATAGATTGCCCACTGAGGATCCACAGCTACACTTGAGACACTTTCTGCAAGTCTGCGATTCATTCAGGCAATAGGGTGTTCTTGAAGATGCCCTAAGACTGAAGTTATTCCCTTATTCATTGCGAGATCGTGCTAAAGCATGGTTAAATGCATTGTCATCATGTACAATGGCATCTTGGAATGAACTTTGTCAGTGGTTTCTGCTAATATATAATCCTCCAAACATGAATGCCAAATTGAGAAATGATATTACGTCCTTTCAGCAATCTAAGGATGAAAACTAATATAAAGCATGAGAGCAATTCAAGGAGTTAATTAGAAAATGCCAATGCATGGTTTTCAATATTGGATACAAATGGAAATGTTTATTATGGACTGAATGCACATACAAGGATGGTGGTTGACGTATTTTCCAATGGGACTTTGCTAAATAAATCACATAATGAGGCATATGAAATTCTGGAGAGGATAGCAAACAACGATTATCAATACCCTACTACAAAAGTAGGGACTGGCAGAAAAGTTGCTTGAGCAATGGAACTTGATGCGATTACTTCCCTAACAACTCAGGTATCTCCTTTAACAAATATGATTAAAACACTGAAAAGACCAACAACAATGTAGGAAATAAAAGCAACTGAGTTAGCATGTATTTATTGCGAAGAAGACCATGTTATTGATAAATGCCTATCAAATCCAGCCTCAGTTTATTATATGGGAAATTTTAATCACAACAACAACCCATATTCCAACACATATAATGTAACACCCCTTACCCGTGTTCGATGCCGGAATAGGGTACGAGGCATTATTAGAACACATACATTTGCATAAGTATTAAATCGAGTTACAAAATTTCATTCAAATTAAGGTTTTCCAAATTATTAACATGCTTTTATAAATCTTTACATTATAACTTCAAAATACTATAATTATAACAAATAGGGCCTACGATACCCAATACTTACTCATGTAATTCAATGCTTCATTTTTATTTCATTCAATTCACAATTTCTTAGGTTCACAATTCAAATCAATTTCTCAATCCAATATGCATTTTAGTACCACCATAATTCTTTTAATTCAAAACATATCACTAGAAACTTCCATTTAATTCACGTACAATTCAATATCATTAAGTTCAATACTAATATGTATTCACCATTTAACTCAACGTTTATCGATTTTACCCTTTATTAACACATTTATAAAATTCTTAGTATTGCAATGCAAACATCACTTAATTTTAAATAACAACATCTCATCATCTCATCATCCTCTTTTTCGTCATTTTATTCTTCAAGTATGAACTTAGTATTTCATTTCCTTTCCACACCCATTTCTTACGAATATTACAAAAACAATAACATATCATTCAACCATAGTCGCAAGCTAGTGCATTTAATCCATATACCATTCATGGCCTTACTTCATACCAAATCATATACCAAATATATCATACATACATACTATGAAACTTTATTTTCCAATATGAGCTTAAACCATGATCAATAATATACAAATGTGAGCATCATTTCTATTTCCACGTTTATCCATTATAATCGATCACAAAACAAATTATACATAAATCATTCATATATATATTTAATTTTCCTCCTCCTCTCCATTCCACATCCTTAGTGTACTTAACATTCTTAGAAATAACATTTTCTATAGTTTCTTTATTCACCTTTAAGTATATTCAAAGCTGTCTATCCGAGTTAGTATCACTAAATTATTTCTATCTGGAGCTACAAAACTCAAAATTAAGAACTGTTAATTTTCCCTAAAACTAAACTCACATATATTCTTACCATAAAATTTTCAGAATTTTTGGTTTAGCAAAATAGTACAGTTTATTGTTTAAATTTTACCTCATTACGCAGTCTAACAGTTCGACCACTCTTCACTAAAATGAATTATCTAATTGTACAGAATTCAAATTGTGTTCTTGTTTGTTTCTCTTGAAAATAGACTCATTAAATATTCTAAAAATATAAATTATAACTCATAATTATTTTTTTACAATTTTTAATTATTTTCCAAAATCAGATCAGGGGATTCCGAAATCAATCCGTATCTATCTCACTAAAATTCAAATATCTCAAAATATATAACTCTTTTGCTTGCTCTGTTTCTTTTATGTAAAAATAGACTCACTAAGGTTTCATTTCATATCTTATTCACTCTCTAATTATATTTCCACCATTTTTTGTGATTTTTCAAAGTCACATGATTGTTGCTGTCCAAAACTGTTTTGTTGCTAATTCTACTTTTTCAGAATTTCACTTTTTCACTTTCAATCACTATTCAATTTAAAATTCACTTTGCCATTTTCAAGTCAATATTCAATTCAATTCCACACATCCCTCATTCACATAGCACTATAACCATTTATTTTACAACACAATACAAGACTTCATCACTTCAGTCACTCTCTCGCAACTTATCACGTTCCAATCACATACTCATATCTCATTGAACATGTCGATATAACAACAAATATTTAGGGTTTTTCACACAGTACTACCCATGTTACTTTTATCATTCGATACATGTAGTAGCATTCACATAGTACTACACACGTGATCAAGTTTTACGGTTCACGTAGTAGCCTTCACATAGTACTACACACGTGATCAAGTTTTACGGTTCACATAGTAGCCTTCACATAGTACTACACACGTGGCCAAAGCTTTTCGGTACACATAGTAGCCTTCACTTAGTACTACACATGTGACCATCATTTATCGATTCATGTAGTAGCCTTCACACAGTACTACACACGTGACCAAAACTTTTCGGTACACATAGTAGCCTTTACTTAGTACAACACATGTGACCATCATTTATCGATTCACGTAGTAGCCTTCACACAGTACTACACACGTGACCAAAGCTTCTTAGTACACGTTGTAGCCTTCACTTAGTACTACACATTTGACCATCATTTATCGATTCACGTAGTAGCCTTCACACAGTACTACACACGTGTTCATCGATACCTTATTCAAATCTTTACCATTCCGACAGTTCCACAAAGATTCTTACTTTCCAATAATTTATAATTTCTTCATAACGCATTATAATATCAATCTTTCCACTCAAATCCATTACTTGCAGTTGGTATATCCATAAACCAAGCTGATTTTAAAAAAATCAATTATCAATTTCAAATTTCTAACTTCAATATAACTATTTCATATCCAACCCTTTTGCATATATTGTCACGAAATATAACAAAAATAATTATAACAATGTATTAATTACATACAACTTACCTCGATACAAAATGTAAAGATTTTGGAATTTAATCCCCAATCTTCTCTTTTCCCCGATTAAGGTTGACTTCTTGTCTTTCTTGCTCTATAATGACACATTTAACTTATTTAACACTCACATTTATCAAAACAGTCCTTGACTCGAACTTTAGCAAAATTACGATTTTGCCCTTAAACTTTTGCATACTTACACTTTTGCCCCAAAGATCGAAAATTAAACTTCATCTCTTATTATTATGTTTTATGACATGCTGAACATTTTTCCCTTCTATGGAAACATCAAATTCCCACTCTAACACTTACTTATGAACATTAGGTATTTTTACCGATTATCTCGTTTTACACGTTTTCACTTAAAATCGCTTAGTAAAAGTTGTTTAACATAATTTCTAGCTTCATATTCTATCATAAAACATCAAAATAAACACATTTCACCTATGGGTATTTTTCCAAATATAAACCCTAGGTTAAATTATTGCTAAAATAAGCTAAATCAAGTTACCAGGACTCCAAAAACTTAAAGAACATTAAAAACGGGGTTAGAACGGACTTACAATCGAGCTTGGAAGCTTGAAAACCCTAACCGTGGCTTCCCCCTTGCTAATTCGGCCATGAGGTTGAAGATGATGATTTTTGGCCTATTTTGTCTTTTTAATACTTTTTAATTACCAAATTACCAAAATGCCCCTAACTTAAAATTTTCCTATTTCACTTATCTCATGTCCACAATTTAACCGATGGTCCAATTACCATTTAAGGACCTCCAATTTAAAATTTCATAACAATTGGACACTTTTAACATGTAGAACTCAACTTTTGCACTTTTTACAATTTAGTCCTTTTGGCTAAATTGAGTGCCCAAACGTCGAAATTTTCGAACGAAATTTTCACGAAATTTTTCTGTGAAATTGTAGACCATAAAAATATAATAATAATTATATTTTCCCTTGTCAAATTTGTGGTCCCAAAACCACTGTTCCGACTAGGCCTAAAATCGGGCTGTTACATATAATTCGGGGTGAAAGCAACATCCAAATTTTAGTTGGAGTAATCAAGGGGTGGGCAATTCCAGTAATGTTATTCGACAGAATGTTGCAGATGCACCATCTAGATACAATCAACCTATGCCACGGAAAAATGCTCAGCAAAGTTTAGCTTGAATTTCTTCATCGATGGAAGATCTATTGAAGGAATGCATGGCCAAGAATCATGCTATCATTCAAAGTCAAGCTACATCTTTAAGAGCTTTAAAGAATCAAGTGGGACAAATTGCTAAAGCATTAAGCTCAAGACCACAATGAGTACTGCCGAGTGATACCAAAAATTCACGATCTCAAAGAAAGGAACAGTGCAAAGCCATTACACTCAGAAGTGGTACGCAACTACTAGGAGTTTTTAATGATACCACTATTGAAGAAAGTAGTTCAGATTTCACAAATAAGAAGAAGTCAAAACTAGTAGTAGAGCAGGCTACAACAGAAAAGAGTAACCGGAAAAATGTTGAACTAGATTCATCCTGTATTGCCAATAAAAATGCCATGGCAAAATAACCTCAACAAATGGAAGGAAGGCAACTGCCACATTTCCCTTAACATTTCCAAAAATCTAAGCAAGATTTTTAATTCAAGAAATTGTTGGATATCCTGAAGCAATTACATATCAACATACCATTGGTGGAAGCATTGGAACAAATGTCTAACTATGTGAAATTCATGAAAGATATCTTATCAAAGAAGAGAAGGTTAAGGGAGTTTGAAACTATTTCTCTCATTGAAGGATGCACAGTAATGCTGAGAAACAAATTGCCACCAAAACTGAAGGATCCAGGGAGTTTTACTATACATTGCTCTGTTGGAAACCATTATGTAGGCAAAGCATTATATGACTTAGGTGCAAATATAAATCTAATGCCTATATCTACTTTCAAGAAGCAAGGAATAGGGAAGGCGAGACCTACAACTATCACATTGCAATTAGCTGCTTGTTCATATGCACATCCAGAAGGTAAAATAGAAGACGTGCTAGTAAGAGTTGACAAATTTATTTTCCAGTAGATTTTATTAATCTGGAATGTGAGGCTGATAAAGAGGTTCCAATCATACTTGGGAGACTTTTTCTAGCAACTAGTAGAACATTAGTTGATGTACAAAAAGGTGAATTAACTACAAGAGTTAATGATCAGCAAATAACTTTTAATGTTTTCGATGCTATGAAGTATACGATACAGATGAAAAATGTTGCGCTATTGAGATTGTTAACACAATAGTTCAGGAAGAATTTGCAGAATTTTATCACAATAATTATAATGATGATGCAGACTCATTTGAGGTAATTAAAGTAGAAATGATTGAAGAGCTGGGTGAACTGATGGAAGTTAAGCAAATTGAAATGGATCAATGAGAAGTTTCAAATCATTAAATTTATCAGACCATTCTTTTAAACCTCTTCGACCATCCATAGAAGATCCTCCAATGTTGAAATTTAAGCCTTTATCAGTACATCTAAAGTATGCTTACTTGGGAGATAACAACGCATTGCTAGTAGTTATTTCTACGAAATTGACATTAGACCAAGAGGCTCAATTTTTGAAAGTTTTAAAGAAATTTAAGAAGGCATTGGGGTGGATGTTTGCGGATATCAAAAGAATCAGTCCAGTAATCTGCATAAGATATTACTAAAGGATTGCCATGGCAAATCTACCGAGCAACAGATAAGATTGAATCCCATTATGAAGGAAGTTGTCAGAAAAGAGATTATCAAAAGGCTGGATCTGGAATTCTATACTCAATTTCTGATGGTTATTGGGTAAGCCCTATTCAATGTGTACCTAAAAAAGGGGGTGTCAGTGTGGTAAGCAATGATAACAACGAACTAATTCCTACTCGTACTATCATAGGAAGGAGGGTTTGTATGGATTACTAAAAACTCAACAAAGCAATAAGGAATGACCATTTTCTTCAGTCATTTATTGACCAGGTGTTAGATAGATTAGCAAGGAAAGCCTTCTATTATTTTTTAGATGGTTATTCAGGGTACAATTAGATTGCCATAGCTTATACTGATCAAGAAAAGGCCATATTCACATGTCTTTATGGTACTTTTGCGTCCCGACGAATGTTTTTTGGATTATGCAATGCCCTTACAACATTTCAGCGTTGCATGATGACAATATTTTCTGACATGGTGGAGGAATTTTTAGAAGTTTTTATGGATGACTTCTCAGTGTTTGGGGATACTTTTGAACACTGTTTAAAAAATCTAGAGTTAATTATTTGTCGATGTGAAGAAACCAACCGTATTCTTAATTGGGAGAAATGCCACTTCACAGTCTGTGAAGGCATTGTTCTGGGACATAAAATTTCGCAGCAAGGGATTGCTATCAACAAAGAAAAAATTGAGGTTATTGAGAAATTGCCACAACCCTCCACAGTTAAAGGTATTCGCAGTTTTCTTGGCCATGCAAGATTCTATCGATGATTTATCAAATATTTTTCAAAAATATCCAAACCTCTGTGTACATTGTTAGAACACAATAGATCATTCAATTTTGATGAGTGTGCTTACAAACATTTGAGGAATTGAAAAAGTGGCTAGCCATAGCACCAGTTGGACTTTACCTTTCAAACTTATGTGTGATGCTAGTGATTTTGCCGTAGGGGCAGTAGTTGGGCAAAGAAAGGACAAGGTATTTCATGCTATCTACTACACAAGTCGTATGTTGACAGATTCATAGCTAAATTATACCATCACTGAGAAGAAGCTATTAGTTGTGGCATTTTCCTTCGACAAACTCAGAGCTTATTGAGTGGGCGCCAAAGTTATGGTTTATACGGACCACTCTGCTATTAAGTACTTGGTGACCAAGAAAGACGACAAGCCTAGATCAATTCAATGGATACTACTACTATAGGAATTTGATCTGGAAATTAGAGATAGGAAAGGCACAAAAAATCAAGTGGCAGATCACTTGTTTCGAATTGAACCAGGAAATGAAGACGGTAATAATTAGCACATTCAGGATGATTTCCCAGATGAGCAACTGTTAGTTGCTATGGCTTTACTGTGGTATGTCGATATTGTATATTTGGTGGTTAGTGGATTGCTGCCACCTGACCTCACTAATCAAAGACAAAGGAAATTTATCCATGATGCCAAGCAATATTATTGGGATGAGCCATTTTTATTCAAACATTGTACAGACTTGATAATTCAGAGGTGTGTTCGGATGACGAGATTTAAAGTATTTTATATCATTATCATTCAACACCGTATGGACGACATACCATCCGCAAACAAATGGGCAAGCAAAAGTCTCCAGTAGAGAGATTAAACAAATTCTAGAGAAGGTTGTCAATCCCACTCGCAAAGATTGGTCATCCAAATTGGATGAAGCTTTGTGGGCATATCGCACTGCATTTAAGACACCATTGGGAAGTCGCCCTTCAAGCTTGTTTCTGGGAAACATTGTCATTTGCTCGTTGAACTTGAACATAAGACATATTGGGAAATTAAGAAATTGAATATGGATTGGAGTGCTGCTGGTACTAACCTCCTATTGGAGTTGAATGAGATGGAATAATTTCGAGCACAAGCCTATGAAGATGCCAAGATTTACAAAGAAAAGACTAAACGATGGCATGACAGCAAGATTTAGCCACGAGAATTTGCACGTCGACAACAAGTTTTGCTATTTAATTCCAGGCTTAAATTGTTTCCTGGTAAATTAAAATCTCGTTGGTCTTGCCCATTTGAGATAGTGCATGTCTATTCTCATGAAGCTATAGAAGTCAAAGACAGTAAGACTGGCTCTACTTTCAAAGTCAATGGCCAACGATTAAAGCATTACTTTGGCACTCCGATAATTCGTGATAAAAACTCTATCACTTTTAGAACTGCTGAATATTTTTTTCCTACACTGTTTTATTAATTTACGATTGTTTTTAATTTCTTTGTTTAGTTTATTCAATAAGTTTACTTAAATTTTATTTTCTTTTGTTGTAGGCACATTATGGCTTAGGTTTGAAGAAATCAGCCCATCTAATATATTAGTTAATTTTAGTTTACTAATTTTTTCTATTATTTTTCTTTTCTCGCTCAATTTTTCTTTTTTCTGTGTCAAGGCACAATCTCAAGTTAATCTTATTCCCCACGTCATTGTTATATTTTCTCTCATGTTTTTACTCCATAAAACTATAACGGTCTCACCTTTTTCATTTTCCAATCACAATGCATTTTCTTCTACCTCTGTGCACCCGTAGACATTCTTTAGTAAAATCGCGGAAAAAAAGTATAACCAAAACATATCAAAGAGACCGTTTTGCATGGAAAAATGTTTCTTTTTCCAAGATGCCCCATTTATGGGTTACTCTTAAGCGATCTCTTCGGTCGTGGCGAAGCATGGGTGGCAAATCTTCTATCTCCACCCCGATGACGTTCTCACCAAGGTAGTGAAAGAATTTTATATTCATCTCACCTCTCCTGATAATGCTTTTATATATGTGCATGGTGTCTCGGTATTGTACGATAAAGACACAATCAATGCGCAATATGAGTTATTTGACGGGCCTGACGAACACGCCTAATTTATCAAGACCATGACAACTAAAGGACGCAACCAACTTCTGACAGATTTATGTGTAGAGGGGACGAAATGGACAGTTTCTCAAAATGATTGCTACACCATTGTCCATGTACCGTTGAAGCCTCATTGTAGATTCTGGTATCATTTCTTTAAAACTCGTCACATCCCTTCTACTCACAACTCAACTATTTCAAAAGAACCTCTTATTATTGCACTCGATTATGGCGGGCAAAAAGATCAATGTTGGAAGCATTATCTTTAGAGAAGTCCATCACTGCTCCCAAAAGAATACATGTACCTTAAATTTTTTTACGCTCATTATGGCACTTTGTTGGAGGGTGAAGGTTCCTATTCAAGCGAATGAATACACAACCCTCAATAAAGGATCCATAACAAAGCAAGTCGCCTTGAGATTTTTTGGGGAGGAAATATCAAGGCATCTGGGTTCTACATCTATATCGTCGCCACCTATGAGTCCTGATGCTTCTCCGTCAACATCTTACAGTAACTTTGAGCAGAAAGTGATTAATGCTCTTGAGATGTCGCAACAACAATTTCGAATGATAGAGAAACACCAACTAAGGCTAACCACTGATCTTGGTCGAGCTCAAGAGATAATGGCTATATTTTTGTGGATATGTCCGATGAAGGGATAAGGCCATTAAGAAATCTCTTTAGAAGAACTTTACCCGACCTATGCCTACGTTCCTTATTTTTCCTAAAGAATTGTTGTTGGAATCAGACGATGATTATGAAGATGGAAAAGAAGCCACTGCGGAGAAAAAGACCACAGAAAAAGAAGGAAAATAGGAGAAAACTTAATCTGTGCATATTGAATCTGATAAAGATAAAGCTGATGTGACTCAAATTGTTACACCTGCTAACACTACCACTACATCGAATTCCACTACACCTATGACAGAGCAATAACGTGCGGTTGATCAACTGATTGATAAACTCACAAAGTCAGATACTGATGATGATGACAAGGTGTCAATCAACCAACTAAAAAGGAAGCACTACAAGCGAGCTACTGGGAAATTAATTCAAGTTAATGCTGGTGAAGTGGAAAGGCAATTGTAACCCCTTAGACCCGGCCCAAACGTTATGGCCAAATCTTGAAGATTACATTGGCCATGATGATGGCCCAATAAAATATTTTACAAATTATCTCTTGAAAACCCCTTTGCAAAAACTGAAGGTTGTGTGATTTAATTATTTTTTTTATTTAGAAATTCGATCTTCTGTTCAAATAAATAATGTCAAGATTCAAAAAAAAAAAATCACAGCGAAAATGTCATTTTCAAAATCATAACATTGTTATTGATATTTTGGAAATAATCGATTTTGCAAATATTTTGTGATGGATTTTAAAAAATAATCAAGTATTGAGTTTAAAATCGTTACTTGGTGTCTAATAAATTTTGTTATAAAAATAGTCCATCATTTTAGTTTTATTTCTTCAAATTTTTTAAATTATAATTTAACATAACAAATCATGCAGAAGAGAAAAACCCCAAAACATTATCCAAAGTTCACAAATCAAAAATTTGAACCAAAGTCCCAAAAATAAAGTCCATAAAGCATGAACACAAACTAAAATGTCCAATACCACTACTTGTAAGGTTTTCCAAAAAATAACCAAGAGTACCTTCGTAGCCAAGCCCATCCTAGTCTCGATTATCTGAAATCAAAGTTTAAGGGCGTGAGCTTAAAAATGCTCAATGTAGGTCTTAAATAACAATTATTTCACAAAAATAATTCATTATAACATCATATTAATCAGCCCATAACATATATAAATTACTCAATTATAAATCAAATATGGCAGATTGTGTAATGACGTAATTAATACAACATTTTTAGAATACAATACAGTTATTAGAACTTAAATCCTACCTAACTCCGCTACACGCCACATAGAGTTCCCTATAACTCATCCAACCAATAACACACCAAAATGTGATCTAACCACCAGAAATTGTAGATTTACTGCCAAATACATAATATTGTGACAAGAAAAACATTATAATTTAACATAACAAATCATGCAGAAAAGAAAAACCCCAAAACATTATCCAAATTTCGCAAATCAAAAATCCAAACCAAAGTCCCAAAATTAAAGTCCATAAAGCATGAACAAAAACTAAAATTTCCAATACCACTACTTGCAAGGTTTTTTCAAAAAATAATCAAGAGTACCTTCGTAGCCAAGCCCATCCTAGTCCCGATTATCTAAAATCAAAGTTTAAGGAGGTAAGATTAAAAAGGCTCAATGTAGGTCTTAAATAACAATTAGTTCACAAAAACAATTCATTATAACATCATATTAATCAGTCCATAACATATATAAATTACTCAATTATAAATCAAATATGGCAAATTGTGTAATGACGTATTTAATACAACATTTTTAGAATACAATACAAATATTAGAACTTAAATCCTACCCAACTCCGTTACACGCCATACAGAGTTCCCCATAACTCATCCAACTAATAACACACCAAAATGTGGTCCAACCACCAGAAATTATGGATTTACTGCCAGATACATAATATTATGGACAAGCCACCAGAAATGCAGATCTACTACCAGATACTTCCTTCGTACATTTTCCCACCCCATGCATGAGTTATGGCAACAGAATATATTTTTCAATAGCATGTTTTACATGCGAATCGGATTATTAAAGTATAGCATGCTTAACATGCGAGTTAGATATCATATTTTTGCACTTAATTTCATAATAGCATGCTTTATCAAGCAAATCAGACCATCATAGTAGGGAATAATCAACATACAAATCCTTAGATCAAGATTTAGCAACATATATTATTTCCATATAAATAAGTATACCAAATTTTTAGAAACCATAAATCACATGACCTGAGTGACGAAAATCATATATTATCATACATCTTAGAATCATCCAATAAACCAATCACACCACAGAATCACAGAATTTTGGGATTTACTTACTTGTTATCCTCGCTTATCGGTTTTACCAATTTCAATAAATATATTTGTATTCACATAATCACAATATTAAATATCAATATCCATAAGCAATACACTTACTATATATATAAAAATATTCTTCATCATTATTTATTTAATCATAATATCGAATAATATCACTTAAATCTTTACACCTTAGATTTGATGGATTAAATCTCGATTCCACTTCGAAAGAGATGAATCCAATTTTCCTTGAGTCACTATGTTAAATCAAAATACGTGTTAGTGCTAACCTAATGAAATAAAAATATTCCCTTAAATAAATAATACTAATTCGACACTACTTACGCAAAATGATCGTCAACTATCACCCCTTTCTATAGTTGATGCGTGTATTCCGGGATTTACGAGCATTCTTCAATGATGCACGAAACCGAAAAATTAGATCCTTGTTAAATAAAAATAATACTTCGAAATATAATACTTGCGATAATTCTTCATACTTAAAATTAAACGAAGAGAAAAGGGTTTGGTAACAAAATCCCGAAAAATAGATCAAAGAGGGAGATTAAGCCCTATAATCGGTAAAAAAAAAGAGTTTAAATAAAATAATAATTTGAAAGATGATTTTTAATAAAGAAAAATCAGATTCAGGAGTTTACAAGAGGATTTTTGGAAGGAGGAAAAAAAAGAAGAAAATAAAAATAATCGGCAATGGTACGATGACGGCGATAGTGGGAAAGGAAAGTGGTGTGGCAACCAAGTATGGTGGTGGAGGGGAAGAGATTTGAAGAAAAACGGCTTCAAAAGTGTTAAAAAATAATCGAAAAAAAAGCCAAAAACGGTGGAAGGGAAGGTGGTGGATGGCAAAGGAGGAGAGGAGAGGATAGAAAAAAAAAGAGTAACAAAATGAAAAATGAGGTTTTTGGGAAAGGTAGGGCCAACCAAGGGTAGTCAACAACTCATTTTGGGTAAATTTGGGAATAAAGAGAGTGAAAAAGGGGATTTTGCACAAAAAGGAAAGTAGAAAGGGGATGCGAAAGGAGAATTTGATTCAATAAAAGGAAGGAGAATCTCCCCCTTTTATGGAAAGACATGGACGTAAAGTGGGAGTTTTGACCTTCTAGAATGATCGTCAATTGCAGCTAGGAGGAGAAAATAAATAAAATGAGTGTAGGGGAATTAGAACATGGGACCTCTAACAATTAATTAACACACTAAACCACTAGGATTTTTTCTTCCTTGTGATACAAATTTGCACAATTTAATAAATAAATTCTAGGGCGTGACAACAACCGTGCTACAAACGAATTGCCAAAAAATCAACCCAACCTAATTAGAGTAACCCGATTCCTTCCAAGCTTTTGTTTTTATTTGCAATTTTTTTCATTTTATAACATTTGTTTCATGCATTCATATTTGGTTGTCATTGCAATTTGACATGTTTCATTGTTGATGCACTGAGGATAATGCATCCTTGAGGTTTGCGGGTGTGTTGTGTTGTAAATATAGTATGTAGCATATATATATTTTAATATTCATGCATTTTGTCAATCATTTTTCCATTACATACAAATGTCAAATAACATCCAGACTATACTAAGTATATTGTTACTGGTGATGTTCGATGAGGATAATAACTTTTCGATTAATTTAAAAAATTGTGATAGTTGATTAAGCATGTTTAGCTTAGGATAATTGTTGGAAAATTGATTCCTAAAAGTAGAATAACTTAAGTATCATTGCAATTAATCAGTAGTAGGGTTCTTTTAATGCATTTAGAATTTCTTGAACCTAAATTCAATAATTTGGTTATGAATAATAAGTAATATCATGACGATAGTTTAACACTCCAATGTTTGAAACTGTTGAGTAGGCCAGTAATGCTTTGTTTGCTCCATCGTATTATTGATAAGAGAAACAAGTTCTAATAAGAGTGAGTAAATAAATTATTTGTATTAATAATAATGATTTAAGGACACTCCACTGTAGTTCTAGGCTGAGTAGCTAAGAAGGTAGTTGTTTGCTCCATCCATATTCTAAGTTAAAAGCCTTAGCTCCATGAGTGAACTACATTCAAATTGTGGCATGATATACTACTTGACAATCTAATGTATGCTCCATTGAGATTTTCAAGTAAAGAAACCATGTGATAAGATGAATTCCCTAGAAAGAATATAATAAATAATATTTGTAATTAATGTTTTGAAATGACGGAATAAGTGAGAATAAAGAAACTGAATTTAGAGGAAAGATAACCTAAATACATTAAGAGAGGTCTGCTATAGTCAGAATTGCATAATCATTTAGGAACTTTCATTTTTAGGAAACATTTTCTGCACTTCATTTTTTAAACAAGCCTATAAAACTTGAAAAAAAAATTTAGTAGAAGACTGTTGAGAATGGAGGTATAGAATATATGGCAGATGGTTTAGCAGTATATATATGGTAACTGTGTGTTTTGGCAAATTCATGCATTCATGCATACTCATACATATTTTGCTTGAAGGCAAGTAATAATTCAAGTTTGGAGGTGTGATAACTCTTGAAAAGAGTTATATTTCAAGCCTATAGAATGAATTAATTGTTTGTAATTAAGTAAATATGTTTGTATTTTTAGGGTATTTTTAGAATATTGCATAACAAAGTGTGCTATAAATGTTATTATTTGTTACTTTTATCATTGGGGAAGAAAGGTGTTGGTTGTGGTTGACAGTAGGTGCAAGATGAAGAAGACAAGAGATAAAAGAGTAGGAAAATGAAGGAAGTGAAATAGTGTCATGGCGACATGTTGGTTAGATTTCCAACAAGAATGCCATGGCAATTCCAGGAAGATGATGCAACACTCAGTTCACGTCACTCTCAGCCAGCTATGCTTGTACCAAATAAACCACCCTAAAAAAGAGGAAGCAAAAAGTGTGTGATGAGAGGGAGAGACATACCCTATAAAGGAGGAAGGAGAAAAAAAAAGAGAATCGGGGGGGAGAAGAATTGGAGAGGAGTTTTTTCTCTCTCTGCATCAGATTCTCGTGAAAAATCTCAGAGAAAAAGAGAAGAGAGGGTAGTAGCTTAGAGAGCAAAATAGTCACAGACAAAGGAAATGGAAGAGAAATTTGCCTTAAGTTTTGCATCAAATCTCATTATTAAAGTGAAAGTGTGAGTAGTAAGAACTTCCTGCAATTCTACCTTTATTTTCTGATTTGAACTTTGTGATTCGTAAACTAAAATGACGATGTTTAATAGTTTTTTTTTTGGATTTGAATGTACAACCCACGAGCTAAATCTCATTGGGTTGGAATTATTTGGGTGAATTTTTAATATCTTTAATGCCCATAGTCTGATTTTGAGTAGATTATTGTTTCATTAGATTTGTTATTATTTTTAATGCATGCATGCAAGATCTAGACATAGATGCCTGTATGTATGTTATCAGATCTGATTTAATTCTGGAAAGATTAAATAGATTGGATTATTATCGGTTGATACAAGTATTCGAAAGAATATTTGCAGCACTCTAGACGTAAAAGTTGTGATCTGTACAGAGAAAGGAAGAACAATCTGAATATCATTCTCGAGTTCTGTAGACATACAAAAACTCAGAATGATAGCTTAAAGTCTGGCTCTCGAAAGAAGAAGACTGTAATAGTAAGTCCTTAAGTACTAGGATGGTCAAGATTTTGTCATGGCATTATTCTGATATAAAAAATAAAGCCTGAGTATTTCCAACCTTTATCATTCAATAGTTCAAATATTTCCTACTTATTCTTTGAGAATTACCACAACATTTCAATTGCCCTAACATGTTTTCATTCATAATTGATTTTATTAATTCATTCATTAAATTTCTTTATCAATTTATCGTCTATTTCTTTGTGCAATTTAATTAGCCAATTTCATAGTAATAGCATCACCAATTATTTTAATCAATTCTGATCCCTGTGGAGACGATAATCACTCATCACTTTATTACTTGATTCGATGTGTATACTTGCACATTCGCATTACACATTCACACGCGACAATATGCTTGTCGTCGAAACGAATTAGAGAGGCGACAATTTGTGAGAAATTAATTCAAAATAATAAAATAAGAGATGATTAAAAAATTAAATCAGAATATCGATAAATTTAGAACAAAAAGATTGAGAGAGTTGAAAGAAGGATGTGAATGAAAAAAATAAAATTTGGGGGGTATTTATAGGGTAAAAAAAGTTACGGTTAGCCCCATTAAATCTTTTTTTTTACCGTTGGCTCGGCAACGTTCAAAAAGCCGTTGATTTATTATCGTTAAGGGAAAGCACGTCTAGTTGGGCGCGTTTTCCTGCCACTTGTGAAGAAAGCACGCCCAGCTGGACTCGCTTTCTCTTTCTCTCTCCTAAAATCGGTCTATTTCCCTAATTAAAAAAAATAGCCCAAAGGCTTAACTAAAATGTACATATGATGGGATTTAAACCCACAACAATTGGATTAATAAAAGCTTAAATTTACCACTTGACTAAAGCTTCATTTTAATATATTTTATAATTTATTTTAGGCATAATGCTAAAAATAGCCCCTAACGTTTGGTTGTTTAGTCATTTTGGAACTTTATGTTTTTTTTGGATCATTTTGGCCCCTAACGTTTTTTTTGTTAAATTGGTATATTTTTAACAGACATGCTGGCATGGCCGTTAGTTGACTAACAGTCAACATTAACCACTGACATAATGGTCCAAATGTAATTAAATGTTAAAATGACACTATTTTATCTTATATACCATGTCAGCAAATAATTTTAAAATTATTTTTAAAAAACAATAAAAAAAAAACACTAGTC
The DNA here is from genome assembly GCF_025698545.1 of Gossypium raimondii. Classification (NCBI taxonomy): domain Eukaryota; kingdom Viridiplantae; phylum Streptophyta; class Magnoliopsida; order Malvales; family Malvaceae; genus Gossypium; species Gossypium raimondii. Next base: position 27,022,684 of record NC_068566.1, on the reverse strand, counting down.
TCTTCTCCTCAACTCCGTATTTCTTTCCTACATTTCAAGTTTCCTACCACATTTCAAACAAACAAAAAAAAAAACTCACCATATTTCTTCTTCAATCAAAGATTAAAAAAAAATCCCACAAAATATTTTGAAAATAAAAACCCATAATGGGAAAAACAAAGATATGAAGAATATTCAACAGGCTACTGAAGAAAGAATCATGGAGGTGGAAGTACGTTTTAGGGCCGACTTTCAAATGGAAGAGACTAAACATTCATCACTTTTCTTTCATTGACGATTTGCTTTTCAAAATCACTTCCATTTTCGAAGCGATTTTCTTGGTTTCTACTCTCTATTTCTTCTATCTTTGTTGTATATGTATCTATCCCTGGGTTCTTTTTCGGGCATTTTCTTTTGGGTTCAAATCTGGGAAAATAAAGATCCAATATGGGTTCTTTTTATAATGATTTAATATCAATGGCTAATACAATAAGAAGGAAGAAAAAAAATTTCATGGAATAAGATATGGGTTTTTTATTCTTTTGCTCTTTCTTTGTGTTTTAGATTGCTGGGTTTGAGTTTGAATTTTTGAGATGAGGATGGGGATGATATGGGTTAGTAAAGGAAATGAGAATTAAGTTTAATTTATTTGCAGATTTTGGGGGTTTTCATTCGCTATGGGGTTTAGTGGATCCAAATTTTCTTTATTGGATAAGTAATTACTTTTGTAAACAACAATAAAGGTTAATGAACCCAGAACTTATCTCTTGGCCATGACTTCCTTTATACCAAACCAAAAATAATAAAGGTTTATGCTTGTCTTGTAAGGTCTTTTAAATTTTGAATTTGGTGTAAGAATTTTAAGAACAGGTTTCGAATTTTAAGAACAGATTCCTTTAATACGGTAAACAATGGAGAAGAAGAAACAGAGGTGATGATGATGGTTTTAAAATAATTTTAATAATTTTAAAAACAGGTTTCAAAAACCCAGAAAATGATTAAGGAGGCTTTTGAAGGGGAACGGAGATGATGATGATGAGGAACAATGAAGATGATGATGATGATTTTAAAATCATTTTAATAATTTTTTAAAATAATTTTAAAATCATTTGTTGATATAAGACAAAATTGTGCAACGTCAGCATTTAATTATATTTGGACCACCACGTCAACGATTAATGTTGACCATTAGTCAACTAGCGGCCACATCAGCATATCCGTTAAAAATAGATTAATTTGACAACAAAAAAAAGCGTTAGGGGCCAAAGTGATTCAAAAAAAAATAAAGGGTCAAAGTGACTAAACAACCAAATATTATGGTATTATGCCTTTATTTTAATATACAAAATTTATTATCTCCAACAATTGTATATTTATACTTGTATATTTACTATTATTTAAGCTCCTAATTGAGTTGGGGTCATAAGTCAACTAGGCACCAACCCATTTAGGAAATTATGGGAATATCTTGTAATTAAAATAAGTTACATAACTTGACGATATTTTAGTCTTTTCATTTTAACAAAATCAATAAAAATATGCATATGGTGAGATTTAAATCCACACTAATCAAATTAGTAAAACATTAAATTTACCACACAATCAAAGCTTTATTTTAATATGTTTTATACATTTTTGTAATATGTATAAATTATTATCTACATCGCTTATATATCTATACTTCTATAGTATTATTTAAGCTCTTATTAGAAAAATTATGAAAATATCTTTCAATAATTAAATAATTTATATTATTTGAGGGTATTTTAATCTTTTATTTTAATAAAACTAATAAAATATACATATAATTAAATTTAAATCCGTATAATTAAATTGATAAAACCTTAAATTTACCACTCTTCTTTTTATTATGATTAATTAATTAAATTATTTATTGTGTTATAATTAAGTTGTAGATTCATCACCCTTGATTTTCACTTGTATTATATTAATATATATTAGCACATATTTTAATTAAGCTTATAAAAGAAGATTAAACTTCCTTCCTTCTTGCCTGCTAGAAAAGGTTACCCCCTTCTATGTTCACTCTGCTGCACTTCCCATTACCCCTAAACCCTCCCACTTTCTCTCACTCCCTCCTTTTTTTCACTTTACTTTTTCTATTTCAAAAACCCCATTCAAATTTTATCTTCTTTTTCTCTATACTGGCTCTCCCAACTATGGAAGCTTTTAGCTTGCTTAAGTATTGGCGAGGCGGCGGCAGCGACGGTACCAATGCTTGTGTTAACACACGTTCCTCCGCCAGTTCTGGTTGCACAACGACCACGATTGTCACGGCGGCCACTACTCATCTGGCAGTGGATACTGACGACGACGACGATGGACCTTTCTTTGACTTAGAATTTTCAGTTCCTGATGAGGATGAATCTGAGGACAACGAAGAAGATAATGTTGAAGATGATGAAAGTGAGGTTGATACCAAACCTGACGGTGGTTACTCCGATGGTGAAAGTGAAACTGAGTTCGACTTTGCAGTACCCGTTGAGTCGAACTCTTCTTTGGAGTCAAAGCCTCAACAATGCACTGTCTCATTGTTGAAATCAGCTGCTAAGGTTCGTGTTTTTTTGTTGAAGTTGAAGAAGACGAAGCTTAACTCAAATGAAAAAACAGAGCCGCCAAAAAAGCAAGTAGGAAGCGACAGTACTAACAAGAAGTACAACAAGAACAGGTTTTTTACAGTGAAGTTCAAGGTTGAAGAGGTTCCTATAATGTCTCTGTTCTCCAAAGACAACGGTAAGTCTCAAAAACAGCAAAGCTCCGACGGTTCTGTTTCCGATGAAAAGAGATTCTCCAAAGATGTAATGCAACGATACTTAAAGAAAGTCAAGCCACTTTATGTTAAGGTTTCGAGAAGGTACGGTGAGAAATTAAAGTTTTCAGGGCAGTTAAACCCACCGTCTACGGTGGCTAAAGAACCAGTTGGAGAGAATGAGGTGCACTTGAAGAGCAGCAAGCGTGTGAATGTTCCAGCGGGACTTAGAGTGGTTTGTAAGCATTTGGGAAGTAATAGATCAGCTTCCTCCGCCGTAGCGGCTGCTCCTCCTCCGTCGTCGGTGGTTTCGTCCAAGAGGAGAGATGATTCTCAGTTGCAGCAAGAGGACGGCGTTCAAAGCGCCATCTTGCATTGCAAAAGATCCTTCAATCGTTCTCCAGGTACTTCATTTAAAAGCTCATTACTTGTTACTTCAAAAAAAAAAAAATCAGCCTTTTTTGTTTTACCATCTCTGTTACTGAACCATTATTTTTGTTTATTGTAGATTCTTCCATGTCGTCAAGCTCTAATGAAAAATCGGAGTAATTTGAAGCATGAAATGGTGGAAAAAATTCCCGTGTGTGTAAAGTAAAGGCAAGCTAGTTTAGTTTCTTTTGCAATTCTCTCACTATTTTGTAGCTGAAGGGTTCCTGTTTCTGGGAAAGTGAGAAGAATCAGATCCTTTGTATCTATCTTTGAAAAGGAAAAAAAAGGATGTTATGCAAATGCAGGCTCCATTATTATCACCAAATTTAATTTCGGATAATGTTGTAATTCATGGTCAAAAAAATAGAAAAGTGGGGAACCAAAGCAGGGAAAAAGGAACAGACAGCAAGCAAATTCCCACAATTGTAAATGTTAATTATGACGACCATGCAATTTATAATGTCAATCTTGGTTTATGAAATTATTCTTATAAATAATACAATTACTGTAGCCCAAGGAGTGTGCCCTGATGACTTATAACGCCATACCTACGACTTATGTGAAATGGGCCTATGTACTAAAAATTTATTCCCCATGTTTGCTCAATTCTATATCAACTGACTTGCTATAAATTTTCTTTTTTAATTGATACATTATATTTTATTAAAATATTATTGATAATTTAGATAAAATATATTATAATCCGACTCAATTCATAAAAAACTCAATCATCTTAAAGAAAATTCATGTATTTTTTTTTAACTATTACGTGGTTGAAGGAGTTCAAAAGATATTGGTTTTTTTACGGTTGGTTTTTCATGAGTTTGAACTATGGGTAAACTAATTGAGTATGATATATTTTATTTAAATTATCAATAATTTTAGTAGAGGAATTAAAATAAATTTTAACTCCTGGTAGACTTTGACTGAACCGCAAGTGGACGAAATAATCAACTTGCTTTTTGTATTTAAATCTGATACCTCATTCTTCAACGTGGTATTCCCAATTGGTGTGCGTGGAATCAGTTTATCTCAAGCTGTAACGATATTTCGTCAACTAGTTTACCTCAAGCCGTTACGAAAAATGACGGGGCACCAAATGACGAACACATGGCATTATTATCATTTTAAAATTTCTCTCAAATTCCATTTTATTCTTCATTTAACATTAAAAAACATTTGTTTCCTTTGTATTTTCCATTGTCGCCCAACCTTCCCTCCATCCCCACCTTCCTCATCAGTATTGTTTCTTTTCCCCCCTTTCGTTTTTCTTTCCTTTTGTTTCTCCTAAAGCTTTAGAGGCTAGAATTCTCCTTGGTGATCCATGGTGCTGCTTTTGGTGGTTCGTTCCTTACCTTTTCTTGTTGGCAGAATCGAAGCGGCGGTAACGGCGAATGCCATCTTTGATTTCTTGTTGGGCATGTCAGCGGTGGTTGAATTTCTCGGCGTTGTTCTAGCAGGAGAATCAAATCTCGGTCGGCGGTTGGTGGCCGGGCTCGATAGTGTTAGAATAAGGTTTCGGAGATGGTGGCAAGAAAATTGGGAATGAGATGGGCAATTTCAGCGCCATCACTTTTAGCTTTCAGTGAAGAAAGCAAAAGCTGGAACTAAGCACCAAGAAGAAAAAAACTTTTTATCAATGTCCTTTGGTTGTGCTTTAGTTATATTACTTTTATTTTAGGGAAAAATAAAATAAGTCGGCCTGGGTCTGTTTATAATAGTTTGATTATGGTATTTGGTTTGTAATTAAGGAGTTCTGGTGATGATTAACGAACAACTTAGTGGATGAAGCTTTGATTGCATGAGCATGGAGAATTTGCTTAGGTGTTCTTCCCTACTACACAAAAGGTCATATCTTTTGCAAGTATTTCCTTTGTCGCCGGAAAATAACCTCACCGGAATTTGGAAATGGCTGCTGGGCTTTGAGATTTCTTATCAGGATATGAAAAATTATGAATTTTCCGATAAAAACTAGAGTTTTCCGCTCACCGGATTTATGTTTCGAAGAACATAGAAAATGAAACAAAGGAAAAATGAAATAAAGGAAATTTAAAAATATATATATAATGCCACATGTCAATTATGGATTGATCATTTAGAGCCACCTCATTTTCCGTACCGGCTTGGCTTGGGTTAAACTAGTGGACGGAACTATTTCATATGTACCAAATCGGGAAAAAAAAGATATATCATATTGAGGAATGAGGTATTGTTCAAATATCAAACTGCATATTAATCTTATATTTTTTATACAATTCTTACTATTATCAATAACTTTTTAAAATTTTAAATTGGAGGATAATATGCGCTTAAACGTTAGAACTAAGATAGTCAGTATTGTATCGATGAGCATACTATTTTTGTCTCGGTACAAGTACAAACAGGTATTGGTGTATTTTAGTATATTATTTTCGGTTTATGGATGTTTTTATTTTTACACACACATTTATTTATTTGGCTTAGTATTTGGTACAGTTTGTCGTAAATACAAAAGTACTGAACGTGCTTTTTAAAAAAATTTAGGTTCGAAATTTTTGAAAGATTTCTTTACAAAAACGGAAAAAAACATATTTTTTCTTTGATCTTCTCAAGAGGGTGTTTTTTTTTTTTTGCTTTGCGAAAGTTTTATCTGAGAAGAATTTAGTATTTGGATATTATTTATATCAATGCTCAAGTTAATCATTCAAGATTGGTTATGAAATTAAATAAATTCAATTACAATAAAAATGAGAATTTTCCAAAGTGATGAAAAGATATCAAACGAATTTATTCATTTATAGTATTAAATGTTCATGTAGTAAGAATAAGAGGGGATTGGCTGAGTATTCTGCTCTCTTTTTTTCGAGTCTTGTTTAGGGAATAAATAAAATTTTAAATGGATACATAGAGAAAGTCGTGTGCAATGAAAAATGCAAGCACAATTTGGGGAGGGATTTTTTATTCTTTAACTTTTTTATTTAATTTAATTTTAATAAGGAAATTATCTACTCCATCCGACTAGCTCTGGGTTTGAGTCTCGGGCAACCCATTTTTATTATCATATTGAAATGCTAAGCAATGATTTCAACCTCAGAAGTTAATCGTACTTTAGCAACTTTACGTAAGGCAGAGTTTTAGTTTTTAAGGATGATAGTGGAAAAGTTGACAGATAAGTCACTCTTACTGTCACTCTATAAAACCGTATAGATTTTCATCTCATACGACTTATTGTTCAATTCTTTTGAAGTCATCGGGTCATTTTCCTTGTTCTAGAATCTCCTCCCTTCTTCCACTATATCCCGAAAAGTAGCTAGGACAAATTCAACCACGTTTTCATGTTCCAATTGAACACTTTCTATTTTTTATTATTCTCAAAAGAGAATTTTTTTTTACCAAACATCTGCAGATCCAATAAGATAATCTTATAATAAGAAAAACAGATCTTTCTTAATCAATCCCTTTGCCCTTTATTCGTCGGGAATCAGAAAGATCCTTTTTAAGTTTGAATTTGTTCATTTGGAATTTGAGTTCTTCTACTTCATTTTTATTTCCTTATTTATTATTTTTATTATTTACCTTATTTTATTTTATTCCCTTCCATTATTCCTTAAGTAATATAGGTTTGATCCTATAGAATCTGACCCATTTTCTCATTGAGTGAGGGGTACGAAATAAATCAGATTGATTTTTCGATCAAAAGCAATATATGAAATCTTCAATTTTTTCCTCTTTCTCTATCCCTATCTCATAGGTACAACATTTGAATCAATAGAGAACCTTTTCCTCTGTATCTATGTAACGCCCCAAATTTTTGGATTTTTAGGTGTATATGTTTAATGAATAATTTAATTTGGTGTGTTGGTTAAATGCCTTGATGTATGTTTAGGTCCTAAGTTTGATTTCCTTGCTTTTAATTTTTACAATTATTTCGGCCTTATGATAAGCTTAAGCTAGTGGGTTTATTTTATATTTCTTGTTGAGTTATGATAAAATGAATATGTTGGGTTAGTGGTTAAGTGTTTGTTAGTTATCATTTAGTCTTGTGTTCAAATCCTATGGGTTGCAAGTGGGAAATATTTTTGCTTGGGTTTTTGTTGTGTAATAGAGATTTATTTTGATTCTATAAAAATTCAGTGGTAGAATTTGGATTAAGTTAAATATTTTTATTTTATTTTATTTTATTTTATTTTATTTTTATCACACAAAATCCCTATATTTCCTCCTTTCCAAACCATCTACTCCCCTCTCCATATTTTTTCCCTATTTTGTTTATTGAAGTTTTCATCTTTTTCTTCTTCTTTCTTGAATTGTTGTTTTGTGTTTTTTTGTTTGTTTGTTTCCATTTAATCATTGTGGGGTTATCGGTTGATTCCTCTTTTGTGATCGTAAACAATATAAGTGTAAATAAATGTTGTTAATTCTTTTTTCCATTATTCTTGGGTTACCTATTCTTTGTTCAAGGTAAGGCTTTTATTAGAGTTTGTTCTCGTTCTTATTAGTAACTAGTGTTCCTGTGCTTTGGATAGGTGAGGGGTGCGCAAATTAAACTCCTCTAGTGGAATAATCTTCAGTTTGGATGCCGTTTCAAAGAAGTAAGTACTTGGGTGTTGTTTGGATCTAAAATTTGGGGTTAAAGAGGCGTGTTAGATGAGTTTTTCTTCAAGTAATTAGTATGAATTGTCGATTGTATGTAGGTATCGTGAGTTCCTTGCTGTGTGGTCGATCAATTTCACTACTAGGTGTGTAAACTAACCTGGGAAACTCATTGAAAATTCAGAAAAATTGCAGAACTGGGTTGTTTTTCAAAATTGCTCAGTGTCACACGGTCGTGTGGCAAACTGTATGACAGACCGTGTGCACCACTCGGCCGTGTGGTAGGCCATGTGGAGCACACGGCCGTGTGAAATCTTACAGCCTGTGTCGTTGGGCCGTATAGAGCACATGGTCGTGTGAAACTTTACGGACCGTATAGGTAGGCCGTGTGGACTGTACGAGCCAGATTTTTAGTCCGTATAGGCCCGTTTGGAAAAAAATTTAGGCTCGATTAGGGCCGTTTGAAAGACTTGAGTTTGGGTTTGTAGGCATCGTACGGGGCCGAAAAAGCATAAGTTTTAGTATGTAGTAATATATGGATAAGCTCAGGAAATATGTTAAATACGATGCTTTTTGATTAAACCAAATGCTATGTGATGATCTATATGAATATATTTGAGTATGCATGTTATGTGATGTATGCCTTATGTTTGTATGATATATGATTATGACATGCATGTGTTCTGGGGGTGGGTTATGAAATGATAGAGGAAGTATTATATGGCAGTTTACATTGCAATTATGGCAGCTAGGTCACAAATTTATGTATGGCAACTCAGCTACGAATATATGAATGGTACATCGCCACAAATTGGTGTGATTGGATGGATGGACTCTTGTAGTCCTATATGGTGTGATTGGTTGGACGAAGATGGTACGTAGCGGATGGGGGTAGGACATGATATGATATGATATGATATGATTCGTATACAATCTGACATTTTAAGAAATAATATGAGATAGGCAATGAGACGTTCTGATACATAGACATGTTTATATTGAAATTATGGGTCAAATCACACACTGAGCTTAAAGCTCATGTTTTTGCTTGATTTGTTTTAGGTGACCCTCTGACTTAGGATTGGATGGCGACTCCGGAGCTTGAGTTTCACATTTTTTATTTAAGTGATATGGACTATATTTTTGTTTAATATGGACATTTTGGACTTTTCTTAGGTTTTTGTTTATTTTCGGATATTTTATGGTTTGTTTAGATCATCAGGACTATTCTGGTATTTATTATACAAAATCCTTTATCTTTTAATGACGCTTAACTCAAGATAACTAAAAATAAACCGCGGTTTTATAAATGATACGCTTAACTCAAGACTCATTTGCTTCTTTTGTTGGTACGATGTAACCTTCATAATTCGATCGTAATGTTTAGGTCGGGTATAGGGTGCTACAATTTATATGAATTGATATTATTATATTCCAATTCTTTATTGATACCCCTAAGGTAAATTTTGAATTGGATCCCAAATTGACGGGTTACTGTAAGCTTATCCATGCATTTATGCAATCTTTGAATAGGAGTCCATTTTTTGAAAGATCTTGGCTTTCGTTGTCACACTCTCTTTTGGCGAGTTGGTAATGTTCGGGAAACGGAGCTGGCGAAGACCGCCAAAGATGCAAGACTTAGATAGGATTAAAGTTGATAAACTTCATGGCGAAATGTTTCGTCGAACATCACCGAGTTTGCAGAATCTCATTTCGCAGACGGATGAGTTCTTTATTATGGCGAGAATCTTATTTGGCAAACTCTCTAGCTAATAAGTTCGCCATTCGTGTTTTTGTGTAGCCATTAGTGTGAGTGTTGTGGATAGTGAGACATATTTAAGTCATCTAGCATCCTAATAGAGGTAACATGTCCATAAATAGGACACTTAGGGAGCATTGTAGGTTGTAATTAATTAGTAAAAGCGTGTGAGAATAATTACTGATTAGAGTTAACCTTGTGTGAGATTTGGGTCAAAGATAGCTATATATAGGATAACCTGGTAGTGGAGAGAAAAATTCCATTTCATCTTCTCTACTAGCCTTTGTTATCATCTAAAAAAACCAGAAATGTTCTTCATCGTTAACGAAAGTGCTATATGTCAAGCTTATAGAAGGTTTTATCTTTAGTTGTTTGCTGGTAAACTTTGAAATCATTCTCTAAGTCTTACCAGATAGAAAGAAGTTGGTGTAAGAGCTTTTCAGTAAGGTTTTCATTTTTAAATACTGTATGGAAAGGAAATTTCCATCCATAAATTGTTTGCATGTCTACAGATTCATGTTATTTCATTAAAAATTGGTTGTTTTTTATATTTAAATAATTTATTTTATTATTTTAGCCAAAAAAACGAGAGAAGGTCCTAACGATAAAGGGAAACATCCTGTTGAATAGAAAAAGCTTTAGGTGAAGATTTCTGGTGAGCTTCTTTGTACTACTATAAGTCTGTTATTTATTTTATTTCATTAAACCCCTCTTACTATATAGCTAGGTAAGTGGCTTTAACCTTTGGTCTTGATACTCGTGTATAAGGAGATGTATTTAAGGAGTTGATGTATGTAATGTTACAGAACGTGAAACGGAAACAGAAGTTATGCATGTGCATTGATATAAATACTCATTCCTTGGTGCACAAGCTCCGTATCCAAAGTGTTGTAAGAAGGTAGCGGAGGTTGTTGTGTATGATGATGAAAAGAAGACATAGAAAATTTGTTTTGCCTCTAGTATGGCACTTTAGTGCAAACCGTGACTAGTGAAAACCTGAACTTGCGGGGGAACATTTACGTGTTTGAAATACAAGGAGAGATGATGGGGTACGAAGTTTATGACTGTAAATGGCTCTAAAGGAATGATATTAAAGATACAGGAAAAATGGTTCTTCGAAACTAGGATCAGAAACTAGCACAAGGAAGGAGTATAACGATAAAAAGGGTACATATTGTGTAAATAAAAGGATAGTCCGCCAATGTGGCATATAAATAGAGTTATGATGCTGGTCTCAAAAAATGGATAGTGTCCGCTATAAGGCTGAGTTTGTTTGAGGAAGTATCCATTTTGGAAAAAAAGAGTTGTATCCGTCTGATGTGGCGTAGCTTTTTGTTAGATTAAGTCTTAGTCTCTTTATGTTTGTTGAACCCTAGTGTGGGATTATATTTCCTTAGAACTCACTAAGTTCTCACGAACTTACCTAGTTGTTTCCTTCTTACTTTTAGGATTTTAGAATTGGACGTTGTCGTAGCAAGGAACCAACCAGACTTGCACCTATTATAGGTCATCTCTTACTTTAGTGTAACATGTATTTTCTAGGGTATTAGGACATTTTTAGTGGCCACCAGATTGAGATTTATAGTTTACAATTGAAAACGATATTTTGTAACTATGGATGTTTATCTATAGTATTGCTAGGCTTTTGATGAAAGGTTTTATATGATGTTTGGTTATGGAAATGAGTTTTAAACTGTTGTTTGAGCGATAATTCATTTACGTTTTTTTACTCAAAGTCATGAATGATTATGAAGTGTCCGCTAAATGTTGTTAACTTGTATCTCCACTATAAGTGGCATAGTATTATCTTAAATGGCTTTCAACTTATTATAAGTTTCCAAAATCAGGGCATTGCTTTAGTAAGCTGGTTACCGCCAAGTTAGGATACTGGTTTCAAATATTGTAGTCAGTTCAATGGTTTTAACTTGTGATGCTCCATACCCGGATTCGATGATCGAGATAAGTGTGAGGTGTTACATTTGTGCTTTGGTGAGTCTCTGAGATCCTTCCGACGACCTATGTTGTGTTGAAGGGATATCTATATGATCTGACCGGTTGTGTAAAGCCTAGAATAGCAACGGAATCGAGAAAACTATACAAAAAAGATAATTCTTTTCTCTCTATTATATTAGTATTTTATATTCTATTAGTATTAAATTAGTATTAATTAGTTATCCCGGTTCAGTGAGTTCTTTCTTTTGTGATTAACTGTTGGCACCAGTCCTAGTCCTACATTACATTTTGTGTTTGTGGATTAAGGAGAAAGGTGGCTCAATGGGAAGAGAATTGTACCATGAAAGAAGCAAACAGGTCAACCTTTTTCGAATATACAACATGAATTCTAGCATTGTAATGGAGTTGGACTTTCATGTAGATCCAAATGAATTATCTTTTCCATGAATTCACTTTTTATTCCACAAGCAACCTTAAAAATTGACATTTGTATTTTTTAAATAAATATATTTTTAATAATTTACTATAGAGTTTGGGTGAATATTTGGTCCATTAGTAGTGCACCTTTCTTAACTCCACAAGCAAAGTTATAAATTTGCTACGTGTTTCATTTATTATATATCTTCAATTTTTTATGTTATGAATATCTTATTAAGTGGATGTTCATCATGATCAAAATAAAGTTTTAATGTACTTTAAATTCTAATGGTTATTAGAATTAGATATCTACTTCTTTTATACTTCTTATGCCTATAAATAGAGGCTCTGATGAAGCATTGCAATTATCCCCTTTTGATCAATAAAGTACATTCTCTATTGCTTTCATATTTTCTTTGTTCTTTATTCTCTCAATCTCTCTTTATTTTATAACACGTTATCAGCATGATCTTGCTCAAAGTGATAGTTTCTTTTATCGACAATCAAATTTATCCTCCACGATTTTCAATATCTTTAGCAGCAAGATGCAAAGTTTTTACAAGTTTCTTTTATTTAATATTTCATATCGATTATTATTTTTCATTCTTCTTTCATTATGTGTTATCATTGTTTTGATTAACTTATTTTACTTTTGTTCTTAAGGATGGTGAAAGATTTGATACCATTATCTATAAGAAATCGAGAAGTAAAATTCACTCTCAAAATTTACTTTTGATATTTAGTTGGGGATGATCACTTTTCCTCATTACAAAGGATGTTTATAATTACTACTTCTCATCCATGGTAACGTAAGTCAATCTAATTAACTTCTTTTGAAATTTGATTTGATTTTTATTAAAAGTTAAATTTATATAATTCACTATCTGTATCTCTATAATTTTATAAAACCTTTCATGCATTTAGTTATTGAGATTTTCATGTGGAGATAAAAATTTTAATAGAACGGATTGGTTTAATTTTGATTTTGATTAAGATATATGATTATTATGAAATGTGAGTAAAAATACTTACTTTTTATGAACTTTGGGATATTCACTGTCTCGTGATAATTTCATATCATCGTAAAATTTGAGATGAAATTATGTCATAAGAGATGGAGGTTAGAAAATGTTTATGTTTAAAATTTTATAGTGTAAAGTTATTTTAATTTGACATTATAATATTTTGTATTTTGTTGTGGTATGATATATAAAATATATATTATCTAACCACAATGATTTATTAGTGACATGAATTTATTATTTGTTATGTTTTATATATCTTTTATTTATACCTATTCATTTTATTTTTATATGAATAAATAAAATTTTATTTAAAATAAATTAAGCATTCATTAAGGTTATACAATAAAATGATTATATGCTCTGAAGAGCTAATATTGCATCAAACTGTAAAAGCTCTTTAAGAGCTTATATTTTAACTCATTATGATGCAAAATTTTGTAAAATATAATATTGTTTTTCAGATTAAGAAGATATATGTTGAATAAAACCTTCATACGTTTTACATTAAAACCATATATATAAATAACATGAGATACTCATGTATTTGTATTATATATATTCCCCGAAGGAATACATTACACTATATGATTGAAATATCTAATGTGCTCCCACAGTAGTTGATACGATCTCAGCCCGGGATGTTTCTATTGAGCTGCCACAAGGGCCTATAACTAGGTCACGAGCTAAAAAATTTAAAGAAGCTTTGGCAAGCTATGTGGATCGAGTTTGGAGAGAACACGAAGCTGATTCCACTCTTCATGAAAGGAGTAACCCAATAGGCGTAACTTGCAATTTATTGCAAGTTGAACTGAAATTTTAATGAGCTCATCTTTAGTTAAATAATTGAGTTGTTGATCATTTAATCAACTCATCTTAGTTTAATTAATAAGTATTTTTGTTGAACTTTAATTAATAAGTGTTGCTCTTAATTAATCTAGTTTCTAGAATTATTTATTGAAGCATGAGTTAAGTTTATTTAATTTTGCTTCTTAAATTGACTAGTTGCTGGAATAGTTAATTCGTGAGTTTAGTTTATTTATTTAAGTGAAGTATTTATTGTTTACATGTTTAATTAGTGTTTAATAAGTTTAATAAGTTCATTTTAATGTTTTAATTGCAGGAGTTTCTTCAGCTCACAACCGTTACATTACAAAGCTGTTACAAACTTAAATAAAGTGACCTTTCAAGTGCTAACTGATCACAAATGAAGTAGCTGTTACAAAGGGAGTTAATTCACCATTGAAGGACGTTTTAAAGGGCATTTTATACCCTTTAAATTCAGCAGCAACTCTTTAGCTTCCTGCTGATTTTTTTTGTTCTTTTAAAAAGAATAAATTCAGCATTTAAAACTTCTTTAATGAGATGATGTCCATTCGGCTACCCATGGGACAACTCAAGAGACAATTTCAAGCTTTCATGAACATTCATTCAGCTGAATTGAAGAAAATTCAATGTGGAAGTTACTTGTTTCAAGAATGCCAAGAGTTTTGATCTTTAATCAGTTTTTCTTAATCAACACATTAAGTGGATGTTTGTGACTTTTTAGCTACCTTATTTTAGCACTATAAATAGGTGTAGTCAGATTTTGTAAAGCACTTCTTTGATCAATTGGAATGAAACTCTGTTCATTTGGTGAGAATTACTTTTCTCCAATTTTGTACGAAGACTTGTTGGCTTATCTACAAAGCTAGTGGCGTCAACCCGTTCTTTGTTTTATCCCGAACTTATCACTTTACCAAGTGTGGCGTTCGAACCCTATACCGAGGTTCCTTTCTTTTTAGATAGTGGGTCGAGGTTTTTGTTTGAATTTCTTCTATCCATCTCATTAAACAAATAAGTACTGGGTCGACACTTATTAGTGTTGGTTCTTTTACTTGTTCTTGAGCCTATTGTCTTTCCATCATTTTTCCATAACCGAACACATCCATTTAGCCATTTTCTGAACCCTTGTTGTTTTAAAACAATATTAAGCCTATTTCACCAATTCTACTTACTAGCTATTCATTTGTTCCTTACTTCATCATAGACGATTGGGCAACATAAATACGACTCGACTCAACACCGAGGTGGATCGTATTTGTAGTAATATTGTGAAAATGACTTTAACAGTATTTTCGAATAATCTCATACCTTCTAGTGGCTAAGCAAAATAATAAGTTACTAATGAAAAACTATGAAATTCTTTCCACTAGTTTTGCTCTATTTCCTAAAGTGAATGTAGCGGTATATGACAATTATGAAAAATGAAAATATAGAGATCATGATTGTTATTGTAATTGGGGATGTGATTGGAGACTAATCATGACAACATAAATAGATAGATTTTGATTTGAAATCCACGCATGTTTTGCAATGGTGATTATGAAATAGAGAATCAATAGAGGCATTTAGAAGTCTATCCTACTAGATTTATTGCATTCCCTGAAGTGAATGCAAACATAAAGAAAATAAAAGATATAATCATGGACCATTAAAAGTGGGAACATAGTAACAAATAAGAGAACAATGAGAGTAGGGGTGAGCAAAATTCGATTCGACTCGAAAAAATCGAAAAAAATTCGAATTTCGAGTTAAACGAATCGAGTTATTCGAGTTAATCGAGTTATTCAAATCAACTCGAATTTTTTTTTTGAATTTCGAGTTCGAATCGAGTTGAGTTTTCGAATTCGAATAACTCGAATAATTCGAATAATTCAAATATCAAACTATAATATTTTACAATTTTACCCTAAACTCCCAAACTTTTTTACTTTTCCCTCAAAACTTTTACTCATTCCCACTTTTCCCCCAAAACTTTTACTCCCCTCCCCTCCCAACCCCCCAATCTACCCAAAATCCATTTTCCACCAAAATTTTACTCTTCCATTCATTTTTTTTTCAAAATTTTACTCTCAAAAACCCTCAAAACCTTTTATTTTCCCCCAAAATTTTTACTCCCTCCCACTTTTCCCCTAAAGCTTTTATTCTCTTCCCATCCCACCTCCCATCTACCCCAAACCCTCCCCTCCAATTTTTTTAATATTTTCCTCCAAAATTTTACTCCCCTATTTACTTTCCTCAAACTTTTATTCCCCAAAACTTTTATTTTCCCCTAAACTTTTACTTCTCACCCTTTACTCTCAAATAAAAATCAAAATTATCCAAAAAATCACTAAACATAAATAGTAATAATTTTATTTATATATACTATTTATATTATTATATTAAATTTCACATTTTATATTATTTATATTATTGAATTGTTTAGTCATATTGAATATTTATATTAAAATTGAATTCTTAATTATGTCATAAAATATTCGTGTTAAAATTTTATATTGGTATCAATTTCAAATTTTATTTTTAAAATAAATTTTATTAAAAAATCATATTTTTATATTTAATATATTTTTAATTCCAAAATACATAGTGACAAGAATCCGAAGATAATTGAAACAACTAAGCAAACAAATAAGCTAACCAAGATATAAAAATTAATAAATAAATTATGAGGTGATGAAAGTTAATAAAAATTTGATTAAGGTGGACAAATTTTATTACGATGGGTGACAATGGTTACAAGGACCCAAAATTATTTTTTAAAATTTAACTCGAACAAATATATTCGATTCGATTCGATTCGAATTCCATCCCACTCGACTCGATTCGAGAAAACTTCAAATAAAGTTAGGATGATAAAATGAGATTCGAAAACTCGATTAATTCGAAAATTTTCGATTCGATTCGATTCGATTCGATCGAATGCTCACCCCTAAATGAGAGTTCTCAAGAAAACTCTTCGAAGGGTAAAGATAACTTATGTTATCAATGTGATATGAATGATTATTGGCCACATATGTGGCATATGCCTAAATATTTTGTTTCTGTTAATATTCTTTAAGGAAGGATATGAGAATGTAGTAATAAATTTTATTATTATAGATAGAAAGTATTTATCTTATTTGGTATTAAAATAAACAAAATATTATTATAATATTTGATAGTACAAAATTAGCCAAAGCTCTAGAAGAGCTAATATATTAATATCTTGTGATGGTTAATCCATTGGTTTTAAAAGATATTTATAATGGATCTTATATTGAGATTGTGAATGATGAAAATATTATATTTCATATGAATCACTTTTGCTATAAATATTTTATTTTGAAAGGATGAAAAAAAGAGGATGGAGTTATTAATTTATATTTATTTTATAATTTTTGTGATCTTCTTTTGTCATCATCCTCATTAAGGGGTTGAAAGCAAACTATTTGACTGTGAAAGATCTATTTATGAGCAATAAAATATGGCAATTTTATCTAAAGCTCGCTATGGTTGGATGCACCTGAAGCTACAAAAAAAAATTTAGATATTTGAAGATTTGGCATATTCCCTGTAGCGAATATTGCATATAATTCTTTGGAAATTATATTTATTTTGTTGACTTAGTGACATTATAATATTCACATTGATTTAGAAATTTTCAGTAGTAAATGTCATAATAGCACTTATATGTGGATGCAAAGTAAAATGAATGATAGTAAAATTATTAATTTGTAGTACAATTGAAAACCATTGTAATAACCCAAATTTGCCCGGCCCAAATAATAAACACAAATTAAAAAACCAAATAAAAATTAAAAGTCCATTTTTAAGGTCCATTTACATCCAGCCCAACAACAACTAACCCGTTTAGCCCAAAACCAAATTCAGCCCAACCTGGCCCAAAGCATTCCCTAAACCCTGAAACCCTAGCCTTCAGCAACCAGCAACACCGCCGTCGAACCCAGAGCCTCTTCCGCACGTGCTGCATCTCTGTGCACATGCGTCTCCCCCAGCTGGCCTCCGTACACGCCACGTCCACTCTCCGTACGCTGTACCTGCAAAAGGGACAAGCAAACAGAAAAAGGAAGCAAAAATCGACAGCAAAAGAGGAAAATTACAAAAAGAGTGAAATACGTTTTTCTTTTGTAATTTTCATTTTATTTTTGACTATATAAAGCCATTTTTCAGCGTTTTGTTGTTTTTTACGGAGACAGAATATCAATACATAACGAAAAAATTGAAAAGAAAAGGTGACTGGTTCTCTGATTTTGGTTTATTATTATTATTATTATTATTATTATTATTATTATTATTATTATTATTATTATTTTTTTGCCTCTGTTCTCATTTCGTTTAAGTAAAAAAGAGAATAAATAAGAGAGGAGAGGAGAAGGAGTTTACCTTTGTGGGTGCGCCGTTGAAGCCTTTCTTCTCCTCTGGGCGAATCGGAGTTGGATGGGCAGAGGCCTAGAATTTGAAATAGCAGAGAGTGAGGGAAGATGGAGGCGGCGTTCACCTTTCCCCTGCAGTTTCAAATGAAACACTTAGCTTTAGGTTTAGGGTTTTTTAGGTCTTAAAACGTTTTCAAAAACGGCGCCGTTTAGTGGCCTTTGACTCGCGATGACCCGACCCGAGGGAAGGATCCGCGCGTTTCATCTCAATGGTTTATTTGCGCATTTGGACCTTCTACTCTTTTAATTATTTTAATTTATTTTTTTATCTTATTTGATTAATACCTTAGATTTCATTCGGTTTTTAATCTGGTCCTGTTGAGACGGTGCGTTTTGGGGAAGCGAGATATTTCCCAATCGCCCCCCATGTAATTCGCGTGTTGCAGAACGGGCCTCCTCTTTAGTTTAATCTTATTTCTTCCCTATTAATTAGATTTTGATTGCGATTTAATCCGTTTTATGTTTTTTTAATTTTTATTAATTAGTTTAATATTTTAATTATTATTATCATTATTATTGTTACTACTACTTTCATTATTATCAATATTTTTACTATTGCTATTATATTATTCGTTTGTATATTTACCTATTATATATACATTATTTTGTTCTGTAGGTATTATTGTTTTAAGTTTCTTTTAAAGTTTTACATGTTATTACCTTTTATAATATACAATCATGAATATTGTTTGAATCTATTTTATTTTATCTTTATGTAAACTTGATATGTTTATATGCTTGCTTGATTTATTTTATTTATCTATTCTATAATATATATTTTCTTATTCACTTTTGATCTGCCACTTTTTTTAGGAAAATATTTTATATAATATAGTACTAATTTATACATATACATATATTATTGTTGGTTTCGAATCATTTTTTTACCTATTATATGCATGTGTGCACTTCATTTCTTTTAATATTCTATTTTTATTTTGCTATCTCAACTTTTCATAAATATTATATTATTAATTATATTGAGTTTTCATTTCATATATATTGTCTATTTTGACTAATACAAGTATGTTATTTTAAGTTTTACTTATTTTGACTTCCTTTTATAATACTTATTTTAAAGTTCATTTAGGTAGTATTATTTCATGTAATATTCATTTTAATCCTATTCTTAAATGTTGTCAAGTTCTTGCATTAATTATTTCCTTTTAAAATTTCATTCATGTAACTTTTGTGAATATGCATTCAAATCTCTTTTCCCATATTACCTTTTTGGCGCATTTTATTTGTGCTAAGTTGTTTGGTATTTCCTTGATTATTTTTAATTAGGTTTTCAAACATGGATGTTAGTATTTGCACAATGTGAGATACGAAATTATTACTCCTATGTATTGTATTGCTTATTTACTTGATTATTCTTCATACATTAGTGTACGTTGATTTACGAATCTCCATTTCGCGTTGTACGTTATTCTTCCATTGTTTTATTTATTCAAAAGATTACGTTTCATATCATTTAAATGTCAAAAGCGTTTTTTATCCAAAAAGCTTTCAAAATAACGCGACACTCGGAGTTTGGAATCCTCGAAAAGATTGTGTCCTAACTTACTGGATTCCAATCTTCCTCGGGATCTAAGAAACCGAATATCTTTTTAATCAAAACATAAATAAAAAGCTCATCCTCGGGAATTCGATACATTGTATCCTAACGCATTGGGTATGACATATTGTTTTCTCGAGACGAGGATTTTTCTAACAAATAAAGGCAATATTTGATATTTAGGAATTTTGTAAAATCGAACCCTAACTTACTGGGTTTTGATTTTCTCATTTGACCCAGATAATCAGATATCCTTCTCAAAATGCATAGGTTTTAAAAATCAAAGGATAAACTTAATTTTGAGGATTTGAAATGTTGCACTCTAACTTACTGAGTGTAACAATTTATTTCTTTGAAATAAGTGAACATTATCATCCAATTCATTTTATTCAAGATAAAAGGACCGTATTTTAAAATCTTTTCAAAATTTCGACATTAAGACATTAAACAATCAATTCGGTACCAATTTTGGGCGTCATGAGGGTGCTAACCGTTCCTCGTGCGTAACCGACTCCCGAACCTATTTTCTCAAAATTCGCAGACCTAAAATTATTTTCAAGGTGACCCGATCACACCACAATAAAAGATCGGTGGCGACTCCCATTTTATTTTCAAAGTCGATCCCCGTTTTTTTTTCAAAATTTAAAAATGGTTTCGACAACCATATTAAAGTAAACCAGAAGTTTACTGATACAGATGCATTTACTACTTGGCGTGACCAGTTAGACCATTTTGGATCATATATGATGCGAAAATTAATTAAGAATTCATATCTTTAACCAGAAGATTCTTTAATTAAAAAAATTTCTCATATGTTTCTTGTTCTCAAATTGATTATTAGAAACTCACTAGCTAAAGTTGAGATTTACTGTCTTGCATTTCTAAAACGAATATGGGCTCATTCATCCACCATGTGGATGATTTTAATATTATATGATTTTGGTAGATGCATCTACAAAATAATCACATATGTGTTATCAATTTGCAACATGTCGTTTGTAAGATTGCTTGCTTAAAGAATTAATTTCAGATCATGCAATTAAGACAATTCATCTTGCTAATACTGATGAGTTTATATCTCAGTCTTTTATTGATTGAGTTTAAAATTTTTTTGTAAAAGTTTGTTATTTATGCGCATAATGGTTTAGAGAAATTATTGATTGAACACCTCTGAATAATGTCTAAATCTTTACTTATGAGAGCTAAACTTCCTATTTCAACATGAGATTATGTTGATTTACGTGTTGTACGCATCAAGCCAATAAGTAATAAATACTCCCTATTACAATTGGTTTTGATTAAGAGTTAAATATTTCTCATCTTTGAATTTTTGTATGTGCGTATATGTTCCAATTGCTCCACCACAACGCACAAAGATGATTGAATCCTTAAAGAAAGTTGGGAATATATATTAATTACAAGTTTCTTTATATTATTAGATGTTTTGAATGTATTCGAGATTCAATTATGACATGATTTGTGATTACAATTTTGATTCGATAGTTTTCCTGATATTAGGGGAAGAGAAATAATAACTTGTTATGAGTTAGGGGGAGAGTAATTTGAACCAGAAGTTCAATAAAGATAAATCATTACAAGTTAACTATTAGATCTATTTAGAAACTTAATGAGAATAACCAAGTATTATATAGCATCTAATATTTTAATTTGAATTGAAGTCCCAGTAGGACAATTAGTTAGAATAAATAATAGATTGATCGGTTCCAAAGATGAAAATTCTTTTAGATGGTCATATAGTGGAGGGGGTGCTCTAGAAGAGACCCAAGACATAACTAATAAGTAAAACTTCAGAAGAGATTTAGGTACCTGAAACTGAATTTTAAAATAATGAAATAAGAGATATCAATAAGTTATGTCAATTCAAGAAAATGTGAAACCGAATAATAAAAGTGGTCGACAATGATTTTGCATACAACATTATTATTGAAAAAATGAAATAAAAGGAGGATCTTGAATAAATCTATTGAGAAATATAGATATGGAAAAATTAATCAAAATAGAATGACGCAACTAAGTACAATTAAATTCGTGGAGTTTTTAGACCAGTAATCCAAATATCTAAAAGTATAAAGCTAGTGAGGGTGCAATTGAAGTTGTTTTGCAAAAGCGGAATGAAAACATGAAGTCTTTTCACTAAGTCTTGGCATTGATTATGAAAATATATAATATTCTTTTGTGGTGGATGCAATAACTTTTAGATATATTATTAAATTAACAATTCATAAAAGATTTAACTTGCGTCTAATGGTTATTGTTACAACCTTTTATGAATCACTATATAGTAAAGTTAATATTAAAATCCTTGAAGGATTTAGGATGCTAGAAGCATATTGAAATTCTCGAGAAATTGTTCATTTATATGAATTGAAATAATTTGAACATATGTGGTAAATTTATATAAATTGAAATTCTTGAGAGATTGTGTACTCTTTTTCCTTCATTAGGTTTTTATCCCACAGGGTTTTTCCTAATAAGGTTTTAACGAGACACATTATCTACCAATGGACATCCAAGGGGGAGTGTTATGAATATCTTATTAAGTGGATGTCTATCATGATCAAGATAAAGTTTAATGTACTTTAAATTCTAATAGTTATTAGAATCAGATCTCTACTTCTTTTATACTTCATATGCCTATAAATAGAGGCTCTCGTAAAGCATTGTAATTATCCCTTTTGATCAATAAAGTACATTCTCTATTGCTTTCATATTTTCTTTGTTCTTTATTCTCTCCATCTCTCTTTATTTTATAACATTTTACTATATTTTATATCATTTGTAATCAACCCAACTTTCCTTGTAGAATTTTAAAATTCATAGTCGATGTACCAAATATTTTCTCTTACAATTTAAGTTTTAGTAAATTGTATTATATACATGCAAATATATTTCAATTACATTCATATAAATATTTTTATACTGAAAATTTAAGTTCAAAAATATTAATTAGGTCCAATAACTTAATTTAATAATTATATTTGAAGTTTAAATGTAACTTTTAAAGGGTTAGTATTTGGTACATTGACAGTGTATTTTTTTTATTCCACAAGCAATCTTAAAAAATTATCACTTGTATCCTTTTTTAATATTTATTTTTTAAATATTTTACTTTACCTTTATGAGACACTTGTCGGCCCTAGGGGTGTTCATTCGGTTAACTGACCCGAAATAACATTAACCGAATTAACCGACCTTTCAAAATTTTTAATCGTTAACCGAACCGAAATTTTTTCGGTTAATTCGGTTCGAAATTTTTTCGGTTAATTTGGTCGGTTAACCGAATTAACTGAAAATTATATGTTTTTTTTATTTTTGGTTAAAAATTAACCGAATTAACCTAATTACCTGAATTAACCGAATTACCCGAATTAACCGAATTGAATCACTACATAATTAAATTATTTTTAGACTTTTAGACTTTAGTTTTAGTTTTAGTCTTAGAATTTTATTTTTATTTATTAAATTATTTGTAATTTTTATGATTGGGTTGGGTTTGGATTGGGTTTAGGTGAATAGTGGGCCTATTTATATATTATAATTTTATTTATTAATTTTTTCGGTTAAACCGAAAAAATTCAATTAATCGAACGGTTTCGAACTGAATTAATCGTTAACCGAAAAATAAAAAAATAATAAACCGACCCCCAACTGAAAAAAATCGGTTAACCAACCGATTAACCGAATTCGGTCGGTTAACCGAATTTTTTCGGTTTTACCCGAATTTTGAACACCCCTAGTCGGCCCTAACCTGCTTGTGGAGTTTGAAAACTCCAGTGGCAGTGTGCTAAATATTTTCTTATTTTAAAAATGTTTAAGATAAAGAAAAAAAATTAGGTTTAAAGTATCAAATTTTAAGTGATTTTACATCATTTCGTAACTTTTTATATGATTAATATTTTAATGATTCAACCGTCATATTATATGTTCCATTCATATAGATAATGTGTATCTAGTTTACATAAATTAAAATTCTCTAACTATTCGTTTTATGTAAAAACTTTGAACTGTTAAATATATACTAATATAGACAATATTTTATATTAAAATAATATATATATATATCAAATCAATTAAAAATATACATATATAATAAGTATAAATATCTTGAGAAATTTAATGATTAGATTATTAAAATATTAAAAAGTATAAGACATTGAAAGTTATTTGTATATATAGAAATGATATAAATTCAATTATTGTTATTGTCCTGCATTGACTAACTTTTATCTGCCCAACACTATGAATAAAACACCATCAAATTAATTAATTAGACATCCTTTAGCTATCCTTGGAATTGATAAGTAACATCAATCAAGCACAAAATAGTGCCATTTGTTTAGTTGTCACAAAATTTTTAGTGAATTAAGAAAGAAAAGGAGAATTAAGTGGAAATCAATAAATGATTCAAAAGAATTCAGGGATATAGCCGGAGGAGGTTAAGCAGGGGCTTTGGCCACCTTGATTAGATGAAAAATCTTCTATAAATTAAAGCATTTTTGGCGCTATCAAAAGTTAATAACATACAATTTTTATAATTTTATCTTCACCTTTTTAAATGAAAATTTTTAATGTTTGAACCGTACGTTTTACTGTTTAAAAAGATCTTGTGAAACTTACATGCAAAGTTTTTTACATTAATAATACCGAAAAAAGTAATTACAAAAATAAGGTGAAAAGCAAATTATTTATGAGAATGAGTGGTTTTAAACAGTAAAAAATAGTGTCGTCAATGTGTTAAATAAGACCACCTATAAAAATATTTTAATAAAATAAATAAAATAATAAAAACAATATTTCAATTGAATTTTATATTTTATATTTTCATTTTCATAATTTAATTTTTATTTCATAAAACATGGTTGAATTTTTATTTTATAATTTTATTTTTTAAATATTTTATAATTATAAATTTTTGAATATTTGGAAAAATGTTCAAGTTGATAATGTGTAAATGTTGAGAGTCAAATGTATTGAATTTTTTTTGAAATAGTATCAACTTGATAAATTTATAAAATATTAGAGGCTAAATTTACTATTATACCAAT
Source organism: Gossypium raimondii (assembly GCF_025698545.1). Lineage (NCBI taxonomy): Eukaryota > Viridiplantae > Streptophyta > Magnoliopsida > Malvales > Malvaceae > Gossypium > Gossypium raimondii. Next base: position 26,997,901 of record NC_068566.1, on the reverse strand, counting down.
CAAAAGAATGCCACATCGACGTTCTGTTTGGTGACCAAATACATTTTAATAGTGGAGTGACTAGAATTGAAAATTCACCTAATGGGAATGATAGAATTAGAAAAAAAAATCTCTGACCCAAACCGAATCTCACTAAAAAATTTGAGTGACTATTTAGATAGTTTACCCTAATATTTTTGTGTCAAATTAATCAACTTAGTCATTGTTCTAAATATTAAAAAAATTATAATTATAAAATATTCAAAAAATTATAATTATAAAATATTCAAAAATTATAAAAGTAAAACAAATCAACCATAAATAATTTATTTTTGTATTATTAATGTTAAAAACCCTTACATGTGAGTGGGAGAATATGTGAAACGTCAATGCTGTCGTATTTTAAAAGCCTGATTCACGTGATAAAGTTTGACAAATTGATGCCCTAAAGTTTAGTTACTCTGACTAACGAATATTGAAAATTTTAATTATGAAAAAAAGAAAATGCAGTGTATTTGGTTTTTGTGGATATGAAAGAGAAACATGTTAGCAGATATTAGGGTTCATTGTAACTGCAATAGGAGACATATAGCCTCCAAAAAGCCTGCATGCATGGCTTTCTCTAAATTGCCAAGTGGTGGGTCTGATTCATGAACACTCAACACTGCAATTTCATCTTTGCTTGCTCTTTTAATCTTATTTTGGAACTCATAAATATGAATGTTTGTTTGAAAACACAAACCTCCCAAAAAAAACATGATCTCTTTGCGACAGCAGGAATGGGACATGTTTTTGCATCCGATTTTGGAAGTCTGCTTAAACTAAACTGGCTTTTAAGTTGATTTATTTTTCCATTTTTGGAAGTAACGTATAGAGGATAATATACATGCACTTTGAAAAGGCTTGACAGTGGAACTCCCCCAACATGTTTCCAATCCTGAGGAAGAAAGATTGGCTCTGCTCCCAGTGATGATATGCCTGCTCTTCAAACTTCCTAGCACATTAGTATGTAGCAATAACACTAAGTTGGAATTTTAAAATTAATATTGTTAAGAGATAAGTTGCGAATCTTAAAAGAATTAATTTTTGTGAAAAAGTGATACCAAAATTATAAGAATAATTTATATTAAAATAATTTTAAAAATTATAATTTTTAGATATCAATAAAATTTTATTACATCATCAAATTTAAAAAGCACGAAATTATTATTATACACTCATCCATATGCAACCACTATCCAATTCTAGTTAAATTATTTCAAAAATAACCAAATTTAAATACCAAGAAGTATTAGGTGTAGTGGCAAGCCTCATTACACTCAAGGAAAGAATAGGCTCAAGCATTGGAGACAACATTGTTGAGAAGGGCAGTTAAAACTTTGAATATGGACCGTAGAACGAACATAAAAAGTACAAAAAAGAAAATAACATAAAAACTTTTAAAATTACACAATTCTTATTACTGAAGATTCAATAGGTTAAATATGTTAGGTGTATAATAATAAACTTTGAAAAAAACCATTCATATTAAAATCATATAAATTATTATGGATGTTTTTTTAATTGTAATTATTTATGTCCTAAACTAATTCAATTAGAGTTGAATAATAGGTTGAATATGTTTGGGTGTATAATAAAAATTTATGTTTTAAAAATAAAAATTATTAGGAATACTATTAAAAGTTAAAATCAAATTAAAAGCTATAAAACTTATACAAAAATCGTTTGCGGTGTTAATATCTTCTAGTTAAGATTCTCGCTATGTTTTAAAATTTGAGTCTTTTAACTTATATTATTATTATATCCTCTCAAAGTTACTTTTTAGCAATCCAAGAAAACTAGTTTCATTTCACCTTACTAGTGCATGACTCTTCATTAGTATTATATTTTCATAAACAACCAAGTAACTTTTATTAGAATTTTTTGGTTAACTAGTAACTAAACTATTACTAATTTTACGTTTTGGTTATTTAACTTAAAAAGTTAAAATATAGTCACTGAATTATTTGAAAATTTTCATTTAAATTATCGAACTATTCGAAAGTTTTTATTTAAGTTATTAGGTTGTTATTATTTTTTAAAAGTCCGGCTAGCAAGCTCCGAGCGACGATTTAACGATCGGTATGGTGGATTAGTACCCATCAACAAGTAGAAGAATATACTTTAGATCCAAGTTGATCTGACTGTCAACGTCGGGGATCAGAGAAGAAAACTGTTTAGATTTTGATTTGTATTCGTATTTGTGGCGTTCAAAGTTGTTTAATAAAAAAAATTAATTGTAGAAGAGAAAATGAATGAGAGCTTTAGATTGGTTAAGGCGTTGTGAACAGAGAAGGCCATACAACAGTAATTTTAACATCCTAATGATTTAAATGAAAACTTTCGAATAATTCTTTAACAATTTTGTAACTTTTGAAGTGGCCAAAATGTAAATTTACTAATCGTTCAATGACATTAGTTGTAGTTTACCCAAAAATTTTCTTTTACTCTAGTCTAAACCATAAATCTTTGTCTCAATCCTAAACTTTAATTTTAATAAGCAATGATAAATCCTAAATCTTAAAAAGTTTTACAAAACTTATTTTAATCCTCCAAAGTTATAATGCCCCAAATTTAAATTTCTTAATTTTACTCTTAAACTTTTTATGCTAAATATTAAAAATCAAAATTCTAACCTTAACATCTTAACTCTAATCTTAATCCCATAAATTTCACTTTATTATTATTGGTTAATATTTTTATTAATTTGTAACCCTTTATACCCAACCCGATTTAACGGATTCGAATATAAGATGTCACAGATTTACATACTTAGCAAAATTTTTACAATCTCTGAAAGTCATCTTGAATGTACCTCTTATTTATTTAAAATCTTTTCTAGGACATTAAGTTTGAATAAAACATTTATTATTTGTCACAAACATTCAAAGGTAGTATAAAATCTTATAGCATAAAAGTTTGATTTAACAGACATATTCGTAGCATGTATTACTATTTTTCATTTGAAAAACATATTTCTAAGAATGTCCTTCAGTCTGCATAATATTGCCCTCGGTGTTGTCGCCTTAAAGGTGTCTACGCCTTCTTTTGGCTAGTCTTTCGAAAGGAGTAGAAACGATTACACTTGATTCTTGAGAGAGGAAGTCATCGGATTCTTTCTGTCAATCACTTCGTAGGAATTTAAGGCATGGGAATGTCGAATTTGGGAATGACCCCGGTTTGAATGGGGATTAGACGAGAAGGATGATGAGAAAGGTACTCTTGGATGCAGGATCTAGTATCCATAGCATACTCCTCCAGGATTTAGAGACCCCCACATTGCAACTGCATCTTTTCATCAAGTTGCAGCCTCTGCCAACCCCTTTTCCCGCAAAGCTTTAAAGGTTTTTAGGCTTCCAAATGGGGAGAAAAAATGTAAAGCCTCAACTCCGACGAACATATTTCCATAAATCTAGGGAGCTGTATACGTTGTTGTCTATCAAAGTGAGTGGCCTTATTGAATCAGCTTGTTTAGCTTCACTTCCCCTTTGAAGGGTAATCAAGGATTTTCCCTACCTTGCCAATAGTTGAAAGGAAATGGCCAAGGTTATTAAAGAAAGGAGGCAGATTCCTGATAAGTGAAGGAAGGGGAAGTGAGGGGTACTGACAAGGTCGTCCTATGATGTTATAGAAGGAGTCACAATGAGTGGGGTCCTGGAAAGGAATGAGGAGGTTGAGGAAAATGACACATTCGGTACTTGAAGCAAATACTTACTGATGGTTGTCGATTCCACCAATATAATCCTACACCAAATTTGCAAACTAGAGCAGTATAGGGAGTAGGGTTGATCCCTCAGAGATTGAATTTACTGAAAATTGTTTCTCTCTTTCTCGACCAGATTTATGTTTAGGCAGTTGTTGTGCCCAAGAAATTTAGGGGGATAAAATTTGAAACCTGAAATAATCAGGAAAAAAATGCGTAAAAAGTAAAAGCTGAAAACAAATAATAAAAACAGTTAAATAAATCTGAAGAAAGATTAATTAAACTTAGCTCAGCTTCAGGCACGAGTTTTTTCTCGTCTTTGAACCGATCCTCGAAGTTAGATGAACTCCTCTTTTCCAATAAGCTAGTTATATCTACCAAGGATGCCTCGGACACCAACTCTTCCTTGTGTAAATTAGTTATGGAATGTCCTATAACTAACCCTTACCATTCGAACAACCAATGAAACGTTCGTGGTTTAGAACTCCAGCAGCTTTGCATTCTAGAAGAGCCTAGCTCGAACCAATGTCCTCAACCGCGTGGGACATTTAAATCCGGTTACTACTTCCCTTGACGGAACCAAATAGCAATCCTCACTTGGTACGCCAATGTGTTCACGGAAAACAGATTAGACAATTTATCCTTTCGAAATTCAACTGTACGTCTAACCACACTAACTCAAACGACGTCTTTTTGACTTAGTGTTGATTTGACTTTATGAGTTGAAGAAGTCATACTTTTAATCCGGAGAAGTAATAAATACTAAAAATTAGGAATTGAATTGTTCGGGTTCGTAACTCACGGATCTTGACAAAGCTAACACCGACCTAAAGCTGAAATGGTTTTAGTTAACTAAGGTTTGGGGCATATTGGAGTTGTCATATCTTGAGTAGGTTGGGTGGAAAAAATGTTGAAATGGTAAAAAGTGGGTGGCTTAATATGTGGAATAGTTTTAGGTTACACAGAATGAGAAAAAAGGTTTGGAAAAGAAAAATGTAAGTAGTGTAGGTTGGTGACAAGCTAGAAATTAATAAATTGAAAGTAAAAAAACCAAAGACAACAAATAATTTTGAGAGAATGAATGAAAGATTGCATTCCAAAGATGAAAGCTTGATTGAAAACCAGATGAATGAATGAACATAGTAGCCCCTATTTATACTAGTGGCTTGGAACAAATTTGCCTAATTAAAGGCCACTAGCCATAGAAAATTAAGGAAAAATATTCCCATGATATCAAAAATCCCTACATAATTTCCCACTAAGTCAAAATAAAATTTCAGCTAATTACATATTGGAAAAATTCCATTTTGGCCCGCCTTCTTTGCTCATTTCTTCAATCTAGCTCAATTGTTTTTTCGTCTATTTAGCCCCAAATTGCACCCCTGTATAAAATTCAATATAAACATGGAAAAATCAGTGGTGCATTATCATAAATTGACCAATTAAATTACATGAAATATTTATTTTTAGCATTTAATCACTTACCTTGTTCTATTGACCAGAAGCGAAGAAGGTGTATAGTCTTCTATGATAAAACATATCTTCTAGGAGAAGAATAACTAGCCATTAGCGTCACCTAGTTGACACTTCCCTCGATCCAAATCGAGAACAAAAACAAATAAGGAAAAATGAATTTTTTGAGGTAACAAGTAAACCACCACATCATGTATGGTGGGTGTATCCTTGTAAATCAGGAACTATCACCTTGCCTACACCTTCTATTGAGGATTTAGCCAGTGGGTAGACTAGGAAAGCAGAAAAGAATGGATTTATTTTTGAGATTTTAATGTTAAGAGTGAAAGGGGAATTGCACTCTAGTGATGTAATTAGGTGAGAAAAAGAGGGATAGGAAGAAGAAAAGTGAAGGATAAGTTATGGGTTTGCCAAGCCAAGGGCTTATAGACATATGAAGTTCCCCTTAGCATTTTGGTTTAATTATAACAAAGGGAGAGCATGGGGAGTTATGGAAAAATTAAATGAATGGTAAGGAACCGTTAAATTCCATCAATGCATGAAGGGCACTTGTTGGCATCGGGAGAAGGAAGAAATCCTTCAAGATTCCCAAGGTGGGAATATCTACTAACTGATTAGAGCGATTCATGCGATTGACTAGTGACAATCCTTTTCGAGTAGGGTTGATAAACCTTTGTCACCATTGGAGTAGAGCTTCGAAATCCGAGTGGTAACTTTAATACATTGCCAAGGTAGTGATGAAAATATTCATGGGCGAGCTTAGCTGCCTTGGGACGAAAAGGAATTGACCAATTAGGTGGACAAAATTAATGTATAAGAAAATTCAGGATTCACTGAACTATTTGCTAGAATTAAAATTAAGAATGTGTTTGCAAGTATACGAGTCAAATTGTAATATAGTAAAATGTATAACAAAAAACTGAAAAGTATTTTGAGGATCGTACCTAATGGAGGATAAATTAAATCGAATGAAAACACTTTTGCTATAACAAGTCTAAATAATAATAATTAAATACTATATTATAATAAATCATAAAAGAGATAAATATAAATAACTAAATAACTAAAACAAATAAAAAATAAAATAAACAAACAACTAAACCAATTAGGAAGATTAATTCGTTTCAAGGGTTGTTATTAACTTCTGATTCGGAGGGTGAATTAGCTATTAACTAACCAATTATTACCTCCCGACCTCTAACTGATTAATTAATGATTGATACTCGCTTATCTCTCGACCTCACTTTCTCAACTAAGATAAATTACGATTTACTTGGCAAACTTATCTCCTGACCTCGTTTAAGCTTTGATTACTTCCTAGGGTTTAAGAATGTGTAATTTATACCAACTAATTCTATAGGAAACCCTTAATCATCTGTTAATCACTCCCACAACCACTCGTTAATATCTTCTAAGGGAATTAGCTACTCATGGTATTATAATCTTAAACTTAATTGATATAAACATGTAAATAACATGAATAAATCGAAAAAGAAAAAAGATATAGAATAATCATGATTTGTATCGATTGAGAGCGAAATAGTGAATCTCTCGATTGGGAAAATGAATCTTGTTGCTTACAAAAGAAAATAAACTAAATAACTTCAACTGACTAAAAGAAATCTTGGATTGCAATCGATTCCAAGAGAAAAGAACGTTTAAGAAAATAAAAGAAAACTAAATCTAAATCCTACTCCAATACTACAAGGGTTTTTGGATGCGTCTAAGACGACTTAGTTACATCAAACACCAAGGTCTTAGTTATAGAAGTGTTAGCAGCCTGAATTAGGTCTTCAGCACATCCTAAGTCTTCGTATAAGTTTGATTGTGCAAATGAAAATAACACTTAAGGACTTGGGCAACACGTTAAGACTATGTTGCACCATAGACATTGCATGGCATGACATGATGATAAAAATATGGGATCTTGAGTCTGTTTCATTCTTTAGCAGCTTGGGAAGCTTGGCCACACTTGTCCCAAGTTCCTACATCCATTGGGATTGGAATTGAACCTCCTAGACACTTAAACTCATAGATTAAAACTACTTAAGACTCGTGTCAGCCTAATAGGTCACTAACACACACAAATGTGTTAAAAAACACTTATTTTAGTAATTTAATATTAACTACTAAATATTAAAAACGCAATAATAAATATAAAAATAACTAAAAAACAAGCTCTTCAAATGCAAAAATATACTAAAATAACTACTACATTTAACGTCAGGTCAGAGATTTGGAAAATGAATGTCGAGATACCATTATTCAACGAGTATCTTGAAGAGAGCATTTATATGATGCAAGCCACCAGATATATAGCTAAAGAAAAAGAACATAAAGTTTGCAAACTGCTTAATTTCATATATGGACTTAAGCAAACATCTCGCTCATGGAATCAAGGGTTTGATCAAGCGATCAAGATTTTTGGATTTGAGAAAAATGTAAATGAAACTTTTTTATATGAATGTATTAGGGATGAAAATGTGGTCTTTCTCGTTCTATATGTTGATGACATTCTACTTATTGTGAATGATGTAGGGACATTTTCATTAGTTAAACTGTGGTTAACTTAATACTTTAGCATGAAGGACTTGGGAGAAGCTAATTTTACTCTAGGAATTCGAATCCCAAGTGATCAAAAGAACAAAGTGATATCATTATCACAAGTTTCATTCATAGAAAAGATATTGGAACATTATACAATGATCGATTCGAAGAAGGGAATTCAATCTTTTGTACCAGGATTTCATCTTTCTTTGGAGGACTGTCCTAAGACAGCGGAAGAAAGAGAAAACATAAGAAAAGTTCCTTATACTTCTATAGTAGGAAGCCTCATGTATGCTATGTTGTGCACATGTCCAGATATCTGCTTTGCAGTGGGGTTGGTAAGTTGATATTAGGCGAATCTAGGTCCAAGACATTGACAATCAGTTAAGTACATACTCAAGTATTTATGGAGAATGAGGGATTATATTCTTGTGCATTCTGATAGAGATCTTACTCCTATCAAATATACTAATTATGACTTCCAGATGTGTCAGGATTTGAGAAAATTGACATTAGGTTGTGCTTTTGTCCTAAACGGCGGGTCTATTGTGTGGAAAAGTGTCAAGAAAAGTTGTATTGTTAACTCCACTATGGAGGTCGAATATGTGGGTGCTTCTGAGGCTACATAAAAAAGCAATATGGCTTCGAATTTTCCTTACGGATCTTGAAGTCATTCCTTGTATCGAAAAAGCTATCACACTGATTGTGACAAAAGTGCAACAGTAGCTAATACCAAGGAAAACAGGAACTACAAAAGGATGAAACATATTTATAGAAAGTATGATATTATAAAGGAGGCAGTTACAGATGAAATCGTGGATGTAGTCAAAGTTGCATCTGAGGACAAACTTGCGGACTCACTTACTAAGACTTTACTAGCTAGGAGTTTTGAGAAATATGTAAAGAGCATAGGAATGTGGAATATGACTCATCTGCTTCACTAGGGCAAGTGGGAGACTGTTGGATCTGGTGCCTTAAGTGTAGTGTATTCGTTTGTAAAATTAAATAATTATTAGTTTTGTGTTTAATTCAAATTTTTTTGAGTCCACATTCGAAGCAGTTCATGGTACGATAGTAGCGGAGAATGTCGTTCAATTGAAAGTTGGGAACGGTAAGGATCCTCTAGTCGAAAACACATGTGCTATTTTGGGAAAAAATTATTGCTATAAACATCACAAACTGACTTGATTTTCAAAATTTTAATTTTTTGTTGTGCTAGAAAACTTTTTTCGAACTGGATTTTTTCCAACATTAGTATCCCATTACTCTTCCCAATAACAAATACACGTATCTTTTAATGGGATTTTAAATGCATTCACTCCAAGAATTAAAAGAAACTTCTAAAGCAGTGTGTTGGGTCACAGCCAATGGGCTTAACCTTGTCTACTGTATTTAACTTTCTCCTGTTGTTTCAGTTTATAAACATTTTCACAAAGAAAAGAATAATTCCTTGGCTAAAGGAACATAAAAAACTCATTCATATTGCTTCATCTTCATCATCTTTTTCTTTAGAGGAAACTTCAAGCCAAACTCAGAAAAATTCTACTCATATTGTCAAACCTATTGCTACAAAACCAATGGAAGGAGGTATTTTAATATCTAAAACCCAAATCCTAGATAATTAAAAATTCGAAGTAATCTAACAAACTTTCGAACATAACAATTTCTTCGTCATCACCAAGAAGTCGCTAGAAAAGTTGCTTCTTTTCATCTTCACCTGGTCATCAATAACAGGAGAACTAGATTCATCTTCACGAGCTTTTTTCTAGGACCGATTTGCCTCATTGGGTTCTTGTTCGAAAATAGTAGACAACTTGGTTGAAGGTTTAACAGGTTGGGATATGGGTTTTCGATATTTGAAGTACCTCATTCCTTGGGTTTTATAGCAATTGGCTTAACATTAAAAGTAGAATTTTTTTTAGGTTTGGCTTGAGGTTTCCTTTAAAGAAGATGAAGAAGAAGATGAAGTAGCATGAATGAAATTTTTTAAGGTTTTTTTAGCCATGAAATTGATTTTTCTTTCTTTGAAAAAATGTTTATAATCTGAAACAACATGGGTAGGTTAAATACAATAGACAAGGTTAAGTGCATTAGCTGTGACCCAACATACTGCTTTAAAATATTCTTTTACTTGTTGGGGTGAATGCATTTAAAATCCTATTAAATTGCATGTACATTTGTTATTGGGAAGAGTAATGGACAATGAAATGGTGCGTGTATTTGTTACTAGGAAGAGTAATGGGCAATAGGAAAATTAAATACAATAGACAAGATTGAACATTGGTTGTGACCCAACACACTACTTTGGAATTTTCTTTTAACTGTTGGGATGAAATGGATATGTTGAAAATTTCTTTTAGTCGTTGGGGTGAACACATATGTTGATTTAAAATTTATTGGGAAAAGTACGGGGCGCTTAAATGGTATGTGTATTTTTGTTTTATTGTATGTCATTATAAATCAATTGGTTGGTTTTGGGAAATTTTGGTTGTGGGGAAATTATATTTGAAAAATATGATGAGAAAAAAAAAGTGTGATTTTGAAAATTTGTGTGTTTTGAAATTATTATTATAGTTTTTTTAAGGATGTTTTATGTAATGTAATGTTATTTAAGGATGATCTATTAATATGTTGTAGTGTTAGTCTATTAGGAGCCTTTGTTGAACCACTATGTAAAAAACAAGGTTCTATCATCTATGTTCTATTTCATTCAAATTTGGCTAAGTTTCATTTGATATGTAAAGCTTGTTTGGACCATTCTTGAAGCACATTGTAATAAAAACAAGTACATTATGAAAATTGAAATAAAAGATCAACATTAACAAACAAAAACACCAAAAGTTACGTATTATGCAAATCCTAAAGACAAATTCCTAGAAATTTTGTTTTAACAATGAACAAGAGAACTACTTTATGCATATTCGAACTTATAATACTCCAACATCAACTTAGCCCATTCCACTACTAAATCATTCCTCTCCAAAACTAGCTCCAATGCAACAACCTTCAATTTCCTCCATTTATCTTCTAAAATAGTTACCTTTTCACCCCCAAATTTCTTCTCAAAAGCAGCTGCCTATACGCCCCCAATCATATTCAATGCAAGCTTTAAAACTTCATGTTCCAAGTTACCCACACAACACCAACTAATTTCAAATCCCTCCATATCAACCTCCCTACCATCTACCGCTTCTTTTACTTTTAATGTATTCAATCCCTTGCCATCATTTCCCTTTGTAGCAACCCCTTCTTCACCCCAAATCCTTTTGGACAAATCAAATATTTTGGTAAATTTGGTATATTTTCCAATAAAGTTTTATAAGTTCAATTAAATATTTAATTAGTAGATAATTATGCTAGTTTTCATAAGTTCAATTAAATATTTGGTATAAATGATGTTGCATTGGTGGTTATAATTTGATAATGTTTGGTTATGTTTATATGTGTTCAATTGATGGTATTAATTTGATGTAAAGTTTAGGTATATTTAAGGTACCATTTGGTATGGTTTGGACACTTGAAAATGTGCATTTAGAGTTATTTTACCATTAAATCTCGAGACAACATGAACATGTCTTGAGACCATAAAAACAAAAACCTTATATTTTGATCCATATGCTTAGTGCTCGAGACTATTCAAGGTAGTCTCGAGACATTCTTATTAAAGCCTCGAGACAAGTGGCCTTTGTTTCAAAGTAGCTAAACTTCGAAGGTAAATTAGTTTTGCCCTAGTCTATGTCTCGAGAAAAGAACCCCTTGTCTCAAGATATTTAAACACCATAGCGAAATTAAGGAAACATAGGAGATTGGTCTCGAGACTTAGTCTTGAGAGATAAAGAATCTTGCCTTGAGACACCACATCTAGTGTCTCAAGACATGTTAACATCGAAGAAAAAATACCTAAAATAAAATTAAGCTTGTCTCGAGACAAGAAGTCCTCTATCTCAAGACACAACATTGAAATTTGATAATTGAGTTTGGATTTGAGTCTGAACTCAAAGCTTAACCTAGCATAACCCCATAACATGATCTAATTGAATCATAAACTCTATGGATGCATATGTGTGAGTATGATTGATGATTAAGTTGATTTGAATGATAATTATGACATAAATTTTATGATTATGTAATGAGATAGCTGGAGTTACTTTGGCAACGTAATGCGTCATCATGCATTCAGGTTCGATAATCAGGTCGGGTGTTGGGTGTTACACGAATACTAAGGAAGAGTGTGTAAGGCGTCATATTAGAGATGATCCTTTTTGCGAGTTTTGTAGAAATGTTGTAAAAGATGTAAATAATATACTATGTTAGTGCTTTACGGCAAGGTCCATCTTGACTACATTAAATTAGGAATAAATGGTGAGTGAGTTTTTGTCTATGGAGATTTTAGAATGGAATAACTTGAACATTCAAGATATTGTCTATTTCCCTAGAGAAGTTGCAAATTGAGAACTGCTCTTTGGGTGTGTATGCTGGAACTTGTGGGTGGACAGAATAAAAGGATGTTTGCTCAGGAGTACGAGGAAATAGAAGGGGTCTTGGAAAGAGTTTTGGTTTATGTTGTCAACAAGATAGAAGAAATCAAAATATCAGTTAGTTATATGCTGGGGAAACCCTTCGGTAGATTGGTATAAAGTAAACATGGATGGGGCATTGAATATGAGTATGGGAAGGGCTGCATTAGCAGGAGTTGTATTGTACTCTAGTGGAAGGTGGATGAAAGGTTTTTTCCGGGGTTTTGGACTTGTGATATTGTTGATGCTGAACTTTGGGGATTGTATGACGGGTTGTGAATGGTATTAATCAAAACATGGTGATAAACCAAGTAGTTGGTGCATCATATAATGTAATGTTACGATTGATCAAAGGTATGCTTCGCCGAGATTAGGAGGTTCGTGTGGTGCACATTATTAAGAAGACAATCGCGTAGCGGATAGAGTGGTAGCGTTAGCGTTGAATGGGCAGCTTGAATTGAGCATGTTGACTGATCTATTTTAAGATGTTGTTTGTTTGCTGTTACAAGATGCTAATGGTGGATGAAGATTACAAGTGTCAATGTAATTTATGCTTATTATTTTTTCTATAAAAAAACAATGGGTTATCGAAATTGTTACGTTGAAAGTATTGTTTAAAAAAATTAGTTTGAAGATATTTGAGAAAATATGAAATTTTTAAAAATTTTAAAACATCGAGTTTTTATTAATAGAGTAAAAGTTATTGCTTATGTTTTTGAAAATTAAATTTTAAAAGAAAATTGTTGAAATTCTTTTTAAAAAAAGAATTTTTGGCTTATGTTAAAGTCTAGAGAAAACTCAAGTTTGAAAGTTGATTATATACGAGAAAAGTTATAATACTCTTAAAATGCCCAAAATTAATATCTCATTAATAAACATATTATCCTTAAAGTTTAAAAATTATAACTTAAAATTTAGTACTTAAATGTGATTCCATAGAAATTTGAAATCACATAAATTTATTTAATTGATTGAATTGGATTTTATTTTGAAAATCTTATTATTTGAAACTTGAGAGGTACATTTTAACATAAAGAACAATAAATGAAATAGCATCTGGTAATTTTGGTAATCATCCCGTTAATTTCTCCGATACTAAAATATTATTTTATTTTAAAAGTTAATTAAAATATTTAATGAACATGCATGAGAGCAATAACATAATTAAATAAACACATATCAATGTCAAAACAAATTCACAAATATATGAACTATAAAATTACATCACAATACTATCAAAATGAAACACATTATTTTAAGCACCCTTGTACCTACTAATATCTTGGTATAACACATAAATATATAATACAAGTTCAAAACATATACATATTAATTGACGATACGCATACACATGCACGTAAACATTATTTCAATACATATAAATATATACATATGATTATATATAATTATAATTACCAATCATATACAAGATGAATGCGTGATTTTAAAACATTTTAAATATAAACATACATGATTAAAGTAATCAAACTGAAAATGTGTTTGCATGAATGCATGCATATTCATCTCTAACGTCAAATACATACAAACATAATGTTGTCTTGATACACACATACAAATACAAAGAGACTAAACATATAAATAATCCACCATGCATGCATTATATTCAAAGCTTACCATTTCTTGACACTTGCAAGGAAGAAAGAGCTACGTGCCATTCACAATATACAACAACACATACCATTAATAAATGAAAGCATGCAAAACAAGCAATCAAAATACATGACACACCTAACTAAATATGTAAGCAAAAATGCATCAATAAATACCAATAGACTTCTCTAAATATGATTTAGAGGATATATATATTTTTGTATTTGCATGGAAATCACTTGTCATCCACACACTAAGGAATTTGTATGCCTTGGAAGAAAAACTTTAAACCTTTGCATGTAAGCCCACTTTCAATGAGATGAACCTTTACGAAATCAACCTTTATAAGAAGGGTGTAATTGTTACATAAAGCGTATAAAGAAAATTGAACATGCTCAATTTGCTAAGGTAATCTTATAGCCCTCTACATTTACAAATTCTATCAAATTTATCATTAAACACATCATCATCATGCATCTAACCTCCACCCTTGTTCTACATTCATCTTGCTTCTTTCTTCTCTAAACAAGGAAAAATCTAAATGAATTTGCTTTAGATTTTTTAAAAATAGTTTCTAAAAACCCAAAAGAATTTCAACTTCATCTCAAAAACAATATTGTTGCCCCTTATTCTTCTTTTATCTTCTTCAATCCATTGACTTCTTTGCTTTACAACTTCGAAAAAAAAACCTTTGCTTTGACCTTTCTTCCAATACTCAAAATCGGGTCTTTTTAGACCCAACACCAACATTGCCACCACATCTTTGGATTCTTAATTTTAGTGTAATTTATATAGATGATGGTATGGTCAAGGGCGAATGTAAAGGGATAGGTTTTTGGATAATTCAAGCAGAGACGATAGAACCAGAGACTTATATGGAAATAAATAATAGACTTCAAAGCGTGGGTGATCCTTTTCAAAGAAAACTATTTACCCACCACAAAAAGTTGCTATAGGGTTAAGACAAAGGTCATCCCGGGATACAACGAGATTTTGAATTTCCTTTGATTAGCAAAATCAAGGAATTCCCTAACTCTCATACACTCAATGAATACTATTTTGAAAGGCCACAACCCTTCATTTTGGACATACTTCTTGGAAGAAACATGTCCCATGGAAATGTATTCGTTGGATGATAAATCATCACTTTTAATTTGATTAGTGCTTATGAATAATTAATTTGCAAGATAATAAATCATCACTTTTAATTAGAATAGTGCTCATTAATAATTAATTTGCAATCTGTAATTTCCAACAATCCCCCACTAGATTGCTAGTTCTAGATAATAAGTACACAACGATTATGTATAAAAAAGGGTGTCCGCAGATTAAACCTTCATTTAGTGCAAACTCTTAGGGTATCAACAAAGTGAATGATGGTTAGTCACTTGAACCATCACTTTTAAAGTCAATACCGAAAATTTTTTACATATAACCGTAAAGCATTAGAGTAAGAGTTTATTTTCTTTAGCACTGTTATGGACAAATATGCTTATCCTGTTTCATGAACATGTACGAGAGAAAACCATAAAGAAAATCTCGTTGAAGCGACACCACTTCATGTCCATATAAATGGATTTCATGACAATTAATGTCAATCCATTAAGAGTAAAACTCATCCTCCTAAAACATAAACACTAAATCCTGATTCTTAGTGCACGTTGCCATTCGATAACTTGTTATTACCCTTTGAACCTCGAAACTAACTTTTGGCTAGAACAAGGTAGGGTTTCCATTATCAATTACGCAATTAGAATGGTTTTAATCTCATCTTAATGGTGGTACTCTTAACCAAATCCCTTGACAAAACTTTTGTCAATGGATCCGCTAAATTATCAACTGACTTAACATAGGTAACAATTATCACACTATCCTTAATCAATTGTCTCATATACTCATGTCTAAAACTTATATGTCTAAACTTTCCATTGTACACCTTATTGTAAGCTCGAGACATGGTGGATTCATTATCACAATACAGAAATAGTGAACCCACGTTGTGGCCAAAACTTTATATCTAACAAGAGATCTCTTAGCCATTCCGCTTTCTTGCCAGTAGCCGCTAAGGCTATAAATTCATCCTCTATAGTTGAATGTAAGATGCAAGTTTGTTTCTTAGAGGCCCAATTAATGGCTCCACCTTCAATCATAAAAATCCATCATAATGTGGGTTTTTTGTCACTTAGACTTGTAATCGAACTTGCATTCGAGTAACCTTCTAGTACCGTGGGATAATAACTATAGAATAATCACAAATTTTTTTATTTTCTTAAGATAGCCAAAGATAAACAATTTGCACACAACAAATGCGATATCGGGTCTAGTGCAATGCATTGCATACATTAGACTTCCAATTGCGCTTGCTTACTCAAGTTGCACTATAGCCCTTTCATTATTCTCACTTAACTTAAAGTTCGAATCGTGTGGAGTGTTCAAATCCTTGATATTTAAGTGTTTAAACTTTTCCAATATTTTGTTGATGTAGTGAGATTGGCTTAGTGCAAAGCCATTTTAATGCTTTTTCACCTTTATACCTAGAATTTTATCTAGCTCGTTAAGATCCTTCATCTTAAAATTTGAGGCTAGATACTCTTTGGTCTCACGAAAACCTTCTATGTTCGTACCAAAAATCAACAAATTATCTACATAGAGACAAATAATTACACTATACATTTCAATGAATTTAGTGTAAATACATTTATCTGCACCATTATGTAAAAATCCATATGACAAGATAACCGAGTCAAATTTCTCATGTCAAACCATATAATGACTTGATCAACTTACACATAGAGAGTTAAATTCATGTAATTATTTAAAATTATGATTAACTTGATAAAATGTGTAAATGTTGAGGATTAAATATAGTTAATATTTTTATTAATTAACATTTTTTTATAATTGAATATGGTAACTAAAATATAGTTAATGACTTGTTTTAAACCATATAATGACTTGATCAACTTACACACATTTTGCCTAAATCCTTTAGCCACCAACCTAGCCTTAAAGGTTGGAGAACCCCTTGTTAGAGTATTCTTCCTTTTAAACACCTATTTACACCCGACAGGCTTCGATCCTTGAGGAAGATCAACTAGAATCCAAGTATTGTTAGATAATATTGAATTCATTTCATCATTGATCACCTCTTTCCAAAATACTGCATCCCTAGAAATCATGGCTTCACCATAGGATTGTGGATCACCATCCACATTAAACATTATGGGGGTCTTTAATAATGAATTCTTTTTTTCTCTCAATAAGGAATGCTAGAGATTGCGAGGAAATGAAATCAGGACCAAAGTCTTTTACTTTTCTCACTCTTTGGCTTTTAGCTCCATATCCTAATTGTCACAAAGACTTTTTTTGGTTTGATCACTTAAGATCATTTGTTGATATTCTTTTTCCAAATATGTTGAATCATTGAAAATATTATTTTCAATGAATACAACATCTCTTGTTTCAATTATCGTATTTGACACTAAGTCAAGAACACGATAAACCTTAGAGTGTTGGGCATATCCAACAAATGCACCCTTGACGACTCTTGGACCTAACTTTGTTCTCCATTGGTCAGGAATTCTATAGTAAGCCAAACACCCCCACACTTTGAAATAATCTAAGTTTGACATTCGACCCTTCCATAACTCATATGGAGATACTTTAAATTTTCTCGGTTAAGAATATAACATGCAGTCAATAATGCTTTACCCCATAGATTTTATGAAACTTTAGCATTTAACAACATCAAGTTAACCATATCTACTAAATTACGGTTCTTTCTTTCTACCAAACCATTTTGTTGCGGAGTATAAGACACAGAACACTCATATACCACACATTGTTCCTCACAAAATACATTAAATTCATTTGAAAAATATTCACCACCTCTATCACTAAGAAGCACTTTGATTTTCTTACTAAACAAATTCTCAACCTCATTTTAAAAATGTTTAAACATATCAAATGCATTGTCTTTACTTCTCATGAGATACGCATAAGTAAATCTAGAAATCATCTATAAAAGTGATAAAATATCGTTTTCCACATTGTTAGAGTTCTATTTAATTTACAAACATTGAATGAATTAAATCTAACACTTGCAATTCCTTTCACACTTATTAGGAAATGACTTCTTGGTAATTTTTTATTGAATCTGATTTTACATTTATCCACAAACTCATCATTACTTAAACATATATAATCATTCTTTTGCATATATTGTAAAGTTTTAAAATTAAAATGTTCTAAACGCGCATGCCACAAAAGATAATATTCAACAATATAAGCAGAAGAATTAACTTTATTCATATCAATGCTCAACTTGAACATACTCTTGTTACAATATCCTTTTCCTACATATATATCACCCTTAAGCAAGACAAACTTATCGGATTCCAAAATAATCTTGAACCTCTTGTTACACAGAATATTCGTGAACATTAAATTTTTTCTCACATCAAAAACATGCAACACATTTTTCAAAATCAATTTCTTCCCAGATGTGAAGTTGAGTTCCACCGTCCCTTGACTGAGCACCTTAACCAATTGATAGTTGCCCATAAGCACTTCACGGGTTGCCACTAGTTCATAACTCTTGAATTATTGTCAATCATTACACATATGGAAAATAGGTTCGGAGTCGAGCCACCAATTACAAGACTTATCAGTCATGGCTATGTTGAGTTCAATAATCATACCAATCTCCAAACTCTCGATCCCTTCCGTAACCATGGCCACTAAATTTATGTCCTCCACCAAATTGGCTTTGGAAGTTGTGGCATCTTGCTTCTTTTTGAGAAGTATGCAATCCTTAATATAGTGTCATTTTTTATTGTAATTATAATAATTGGGAGATTTTTTCTTCTTATTTTGCACGTCCTTAGTCTCGATGTGACTTTTCACTTACTATTTCGAGAGTTCTTAGACTCGCTCACATGGTTCACTTTAGAACTTTTGGGAAGATATACCGCATCACGCTTCCGAGTTTCCTCTTTAATACGCAAATGCCTAAGTATTTTCTCCATAATGAAGTCCTCTTCCATCTGCAGAAGTTTCTTTCGATAATTGTCCAAGACGAGGGCAACTTCAATATAATCGTCCCAACTTGTAACAATTCTGGAATAACAGCTTTCAAGTCACGAAGCCTACTTACAAGGACTTGTAATTCATGGACTTGATCCATGATTGGGATACTATCAAGCATTTTGAATTCGAAATACTTCATCATTAAAAATTTATCAGTACCTTGTCACTCGGTGTTGTGTTTCTCTTCAAGAGCTTTCCATATTTCCACCAAGGAGTCCATCGACATGTAGAGATCATACAATCGATCAGTTAAGGTGTTGAGAATGTGTCCTCGACGTGTGAAATTGTCTTCTTCACGCTTCTTCTTGAGTTCAACCAGTTTCGCAATTTCCTCGAGGTTTGCATTGGGGGCGGGATCCTCCACAAGTTGTAGGTTTGAATCCAGAACGTATGCCACATTTAAAACAATAAGAAAGAACAACATCTTGTCCTTTCAACTTTTGAAGTTTGAACCATCAAACCGATCAAGTTTCACAAACTCTTTGTTCATCACTTTGAATGCGGTGCTAGCCTCCGCCGCCATCTTCAAATAGTTCTCTTTGATTGTTGGATAATTTGAGTGGAGATGATGAAACTGGAGACTTATAAGGAAATAAATAGTAGACTTTGAGGTGCGGGTGACGCTTTCCAAAGAGGACTATTTGCCCCCACACAAAGTTGTTAGAGGGTTAAGATAAAGGTCCTCTCGGGATACAACGAAGTTTTGAATTTCCTTTGATTAGCAAAATCAAGGAATTCCCTAACTCTTATTCTAATTTCTAAAATTGAATTAATTATAATGTAATTTGTGAGCACCGTAGTCCTTTTATTTATATTTACTCAATGAATACTATTTTAAAGAGCCACAACCCTTAATTTTAGACATACTTCTTGGAAGAAACATGTCCCATGGAAATGTATTCATTGGATGATAAATCATCACTTTTAATTTGATTATTGCTTATGAATAATTAATTTGCAAGATGATAAATCATCACTTTTAACTTGAATAGTGCTCATGAATAATTAATTTGCAATCTATAATTCCCAACATAGGCAAGAGTTTGGTACTATTAAAAATAGAAAATTGCAATTCATTCTCTTAAAATTTATTAAATTATAAATTATATATGGTAAAATTATACTTTGACCTTTAAAATGAAAAAAAATGTTTAGTCCTTGTCAAAATGATAAAATCATAAACTAATATATGATAAAATTATATTTTGACATCTCAAAATTTATAATTCAATTTTAACCCTTCTTAAAAAGAATTTTAAATTCACTCCCAATATGGTTTTACTTTCAAAACTTAGTGTACTGTGCTTAGGAGAGAAGCTTGTTAAGTTCTACATATTTGATGCATTAGGCTTTACCTTTAGAGGAACGGTAAATAAAATAATTTTAACAAGCACAAGTAACTCAAAGCCATCAAATCTAGAGTTAGGTTTATTGATGGCGGTTTTCATTAAGATATGTTTGAGGATTAAATTGATAGAATTTATAAATATAGAAAGTTAAATTCATGTAATTATTTAAAATTATGATTAACTTGATAAAATGTGTAAATGTTGATGATTAAATATAGTTAATATTTTTATTAATTAACATTTTTTTTATAATTGAAGATGGTAAATAAAATTACCTAGATCGAGCCTAAGCTATTATGTTTACAACCTCATTATAATTTAAAATCTTAAAATTTCCGCATCATATATAGGAGTAAATTCCTATGAGGTTCTGTACTATAGGGTGAGAAGCAATTTAATTATTCCTAAAATAAAGAAAGTAAACCATGGGTTGTACTATAACGTAAGAATCAATTTAGTCATTTCAAAATAAACGAAGCAATTTAGTGCAATTAATTAAAAGTGAGAAAATAAGAATGATGTTAATTATTTTAATTAATAAATTATAAAATAAGGATTAATTTGATCTCGGTTCTATTTGAACTTGAGCAAATTATAAAAGTTAATTAAAGATGACATTAATATGGTAAAATAAAATTTGTGAAAAACATGGATATGTGTAATTTAAAGCTGTTCAAGGGTTGTGTTACTTCTCTAAACTTAAATGTTTGTTGAAATATAAGAATACTTAAATAAAAATATGAAACTTGAAAAATAGAATTGAGCAAAAGTATAAATCCGTTTTACTATTTAAGTTGTCTTAAGCAGAATTTCTTAATCCTGGACTCCACCCAACCCAAATATATTATTTAAATATAATGTTTATATTACTAAATTTAAAAAAATATATAATTTAAAAAAAACTTTATGTTTATCTAACCCAAAGCCAAACTCAAAACCTTAATTTCTACCGGACCTAATACAACGATACTGCCAAAAGAGTCCATATATAAGATGTGACTACTTTTGAGAATTCATTTTTGGTGAGAGCTATGATATTATTACTAAAATTGTTTATGGGTCGAGTTATTCGGTCAGGTCTAAAAGTCTATTCAAAATTTAGGAGAGTTTAGATAAAAAATAAGGCCTAGGCTCGAACTTGAACATTCAAGACCGAGCTCGGCCTGTAACAGCCCGATTTTGGGTCTAGTCAGAACAGTGGTTTTGGGACCACAAATCCGACGAGGAAAAATGTAATGGCCTGAATTTTTAGAGGTGTCGGAACGGTGATTCGAGATCACTAAATTCGACAAATAGGTAGAAAATATTATTAATTTAGTGAGTATAAGTTAAATGTGAAGTTAGGAAAATTTTTGAAATAGTGAGTAGTACACTAGAAATAAATATTAAAATAATTAGAATCGAAAATGAGGTATCGAGACCTCGGGGATTTTAAACCGAGCCATAAATATTTTTATAAATATTTATGTAGTGTTAAAAGGTTAGTATTAAAGTTTCGTTAAAAAATTTTAAAGTTCCGATAATTAATTGAACAAAAAGAACTAAATTGTAACAAATGAAAAATTATGAGAAATGATTAAATAGCTTAAATGATAAAAGGAAGAGGGCTTAAAAGGAAAATAGACCCAAGGCTATTTGGGCTGGAGGGCAAAGGCATGAAATCAGCAACAAAGTAAGGAGAATTAAGGGCAAAATTGGAATATTGTAAAATTTACTTAATAAAGTTAGGAGCAAAGTGGAATTATCTAGATTTCTCTTTACTTTTCTGCATTCTCATCAGTAAAAACACCATAGAAGGGTTTCCTTAAGCTGGTTCTTCCTATTTTTACCGCAGGTAAGTTCAATTCTTGATTATTTCTTGAAAATTTTATGTTTTTGTGACTTTTACAACTAGGCCCACTTGTTGAATTCATTAGTTTTTGATTCTATGAAAGAATTTGAAAGTTGCCATGAATATGTGCTGGAAGTATATGATGATTTAGCATGGAATTAGAGCTTTAAATTGTTCATATGCTGATTTTATTTAAAGAATTGAATAGAAAGTGAATATTTGGGACCTAATAGTAAAAGAGTTTGAAGATAGAGTTATATGTGGAAATTCTGAATTTCAATAGTTGTGTAACAACTTATAATGTCTAGGTAAAGTATTAATTGAGAAAATTATATTAATTGAGGGGTTAATTGAGAAAGGACCGAATTGTATAAACTGTGAAATTTGGGGCAAAATGGAAATCAATATTTTGCACTAAAGCAGTTTTGGACAGCAGCAGTAGTCTAACTTTGAAAAATCACCAAAAATTGTGGTAATTTAATTAGAGGATGAATAAAATATGAAATTAAAGCTTGTTGAGTCTAGTTTCTCATAAAAGAAACGGTGTAAGTAATGGAATTGTAAATTTTGAGATATTTGAAGTTTAGTTAGACCGAGTCAGAATGACTTCGGAATCCCCTGTTCTAACTTTAGAAAATTGTTAAAAATTTTACAAAAATAATTATGAGTTATAGTTTATATTATTAGAATCATTAATTAGTCTATTTTCAAAATAAATAAACGTAAACATCATCCAAATTCTGTAAAATGAGATAACTAATTTTTAGTGAAGAGAGGTCAAAACTGCCAGACAGCGAAACAGGAGAAACTTTAAAGAATAAAATGTACTATTTTGCTAAACCAAAAATTCTGAAATTTTTATGGTAAGAATATATGTGAATATAGTTTCGGGGAAAATTTACGGATCTTAATTTGAAGTTCTGTAGCTCCAGTAAAAAATAATTTAGTGACTCTAACTCAGACGGACAACTTGAATTTTACATACAAGAAAATAGTGAAAGTACGAATAATGTTGTTTAAATGTGTTATACACATTAAGGATGAGGAATGGAGAGGAGGTGGAGGAAAATTGGGAAATATATGAATGATTTGTGTATAATTGGTCATATGTTTGATTATAACTGATAAACGATGAAATATGAATGATGCTTATATTTGTGTATTATTGGTCATGGTTTAAGCTCATGTGTGAAAATAAAATTTCATAGTATGTGTGTATGGTATATTCGGTATATGATTTGGCATGAAATAATGTCATGAATGGTTTATCATGTGGTTAGTTCCAAAATGAGTTATGTTTAAATACACTAGCTTGCAACTATGGTTGAATGATATGTTTATATCTTGTGTGATGTGCATAGGAACAAGTGTGGAAAGATAATGAAATAGTAAGTTCATATGGCTGAAATTTAATGATTAAATGTTAATTTCATGAATTATATAATGTATGATGAAATATATATTTATTGTTGAAATGAGAATAGAATAAAATGTGAAAACGAATAAATGATCAAATTGAGCGGACGCGGATTTGAGTACTTCTGATCAAGTGACAAAGTGATAAGTGGTAGCTTTAGCTACACTTATCTGATCAAGTGACAAAGTGATAAGTGGTAGCCTAGCTACACTTATCTGATCAAGTGACAAAGTGATAAGTGGTAGCTTTAGCTACACTTATCTGATCAAGTGACAAAGTGATAAGTGGTAGCTTTAGCTACACTTATCTGATCAAGTGACAAAGTGATAAGTGGTAGCCTAGCTACACTTATCTGATCTGGGACAAGTGATAAGTGATCATACGTAAGACCATAGTTATACTATGGCCAAGAGGAAGTGAAGTACTCAATTTTCCGTAACCGTTCCCTAATTTGATTAAGGATGGTAAGTGACAAATGGGCCCAAAAGAATTAAAGCAAATGGATAAGTGGTTGTGTATTTATAACAGGATGATGTTGTTATTTAAGCTAAAGTGATATTTTCATTGCAAAATTGAGAATTTCATAAATGTGTTATTGAATGGTATAATCGATAAACATTGAGATAAATAGTAAATACGTATTAGTGTTGAACTTAATGTCATTGAATTGTACGTGAATTAAATGGAAATTGCTAGTGATATGATTTAAATTGTGAGCATGAGAAATTGCGAATTGAATGAAATGGAAATGAAGCATTGAATTGCATGAGTATGTATCGGGTCTTGTAGGCCCTAATTATTATGATTATAATATTTTGAGGATATACTGTGAAAAGTTATAAGCATGTTAATTATTTTGAAAGTTTTAATTTAGATGAAATTTTATAACTCGGTTTAATACGTTTACAAGTGTATGTGTTTTGGTAATGCCTCGTACCTTATTCCGGTGTTGGATACGGGTAATGGGTGTTACACGGCCCGACCCGTTTTTAAGTTATAATATTTTATATTATGTTATTATATACCATGTAATTTATAACGCATTAAAAAAAATAAACTTATACTAAACATATAATACTACTCTAATGTAAACATTAAGATAATGTTAAGATGATTATATAAAAAAGTTCAATAAATAAAATAAAATAAATATATTAAATATTAAAATAAAATGATATAAATATTTAAAAAGAAGAAAAAATAATATGGGCGGATCTAAAATGGGCTCAAGTTAGGTTTTTGCAAATATGAGTGGGTTTGGGCAAAATTTAGACTCATATTTCAGGCCGAGCTTAGACAAATATAAAGTCTGTTTATATTATGCTTAGATGCGATCCGACCCATGAGTATCTCTAATCATTAGTTTAGAATCTTATTAAATAGAAATCATTCATTTCTGTAATACAATCAACCTTTTCTATAATAGTTATTCTCTATAACATTTTATTATAATAGTTAAGTTTATTGTAAAACTAATTTTTATATTTTATTTTTACCCTTTATAACAAATTTTCATCTATAACCGTAACAACAATAAAATATGAATAACACTCTTTTACTAAATTAGTTATCTATAATAACATCTCATCTTAAATTTTATAAAAGTTCTATTCCCAAGTGTAATAAAAATAATAAAGTAATACTAAATTAATACAAAGTAAATATAAATATGAAATTTGAAAAAATATTCAAATACGTATACTGAAATGTTAATTAACCTTCCTAATATTGTTTTTAATACATTACTAAAATGATTTCCACGTTTGACCTTAGATTATGGTTTTTGTGTCAAATTATGGAATAAAATTTTGAAAGTTAAAATAAGATTTAACTCTCTATACATTTCATATATTTGAAATTTAGTCTTCTTATTTTATTTTCAGTAATTTAGTTCTTCTACTTTTCAAATTTAAAATTTAAATTCAGTTGTTACCACCATTAAAATTCTTTAATTAAATTCACTTGGCGTGACATTTTAAAATAAAAAAGAATTCACTTGGTTGTGATGTAATTAAAAATTACATTGAATATGCTTATGTGAAATCTTTTCTTACAAATACCCTTTCAAACTCGTTATGATAGAATAATTTTTATTGGTTTAGTGTTCTTATATTAATGGCTTCGTGTTGTAACTGAAATAATTTACAATATTAACTATTTAGACTAGCCAGTGTCATTATAAAAGTAGAGAAACTAAATTAAGTCAAAATTAAAATATATGAATTCAATCCAAGTTTCAACATAGTATAGTGACTAAAATTGATGTCAAAAAAGTAAGACAAACCCATAAAATGAGTCAATTTTTAAGAGCGTTTAAATTATACATAACCACGTAACTTTTTAATTGAAAAGTTAACTATATTAACTATTTATATTTACTAATAAAATTATGAAAATATATGAGCCAGATTACCTTATTAGGATTAAATTCCAAATTCAAGTAAAATAGAAAGATCAAAATTGAAATTTAACCCTGTGAAATCCATGTGTCAATAAAGGAAATATAGATTATATTATTGTTGTGATACGCGGCGCATTCACTTCTGCCTTAGGTCCTAAGCTATTGTTTTGGTTTTATATTGCATTCCTTTTATGTTTCAAGGTCGGCTGACTCAGCTTGTAGAGTAAAAATCACAATCTAAGTAGTGTGATGTCTTCAAATTTTCATATATGTCAAGGAAAGTAAGTGGTAGACCTAAAGTTAAACCCATTGCCTTGTAAAAGAAGCATATTTTCAGTGATCAGAATTTTCCTTTTACCACACTCATCTGCTCCGAATCATGCTGCTGAAATTGGCCCCATTTGCAATGCTGAAATAAGGTACCCTGAAGAACAACACAAAGGGGCTTCTATTGGGTAGTACAGTCTACAAATTAATTATAAGAAGAAAGTATCATTATAGGACCTGGTATTAATTATACAAGTCACCTAGACGTGTGGGGACTTGAACCGCCATCCTAAAAGACTTAGGCAACATAGCCGCAAGTATGGTACCATTTGAGCTACATAAATAAAGAATTATTTTATATTTTTAATATTCACAATTTTTTTGTTAATAATTCTTATGCATATAACATATCTTGTAATATTAGAGAATGTGGGAAAAAAAATTTTAACACGGGAATAATACCTTCAATTATTGATAGTTTAACTGATTGATGAATGAAGGACACTTTGAAGTCTTTTTCCGAAAGAATGGAATCTTCAACAAATTTAAAATTACTAATAATAAATTTTATGGAGAAAAAAGTTATTCTACATCTCTTCCAACATAGTCTTCCCTCGTTTTGTGAAAAAGGAAATTGAATGTAAACATGGATGGCCAACTGAGCCTTTACTTACATTCATTCAAGGCATATACAATATATTAAAATCTTACCAAATTCACACATGAACAGTAACATTGGTAGTAATATCATTCATGAATCAAAGAATTATTTTATATTTCCAACCATTAACAAAAATTGTGTTCTTATAATAATGAAACAGTTACAAGTCTGCAAAAACCAAAATAAAGACCCTTCATTCATATCAGTCGCATTTTAAACCCTGTATGGTGTTCCCTGTTAAATTAAGTTTCATAAAGCAATTCATCTCAGGGTTCCTTCTTCTCTTCATAATATTCATTATATTCACTTTTCCGCTCAATTTAACATAGCTTTTAAGCTCTAACAATCCATAGCTCATGTTACTAGCTAAGTTGTTTGCATCAGATAACCTGACAGAGCTCACTTGTATAGAAACCTTCATCCTCTCACTTGCCCTAGCTTGAGCTCTCCCTTTAGGTATTTTCATTAGCCCCACAACTTCAGACCCACACCAAATACTCCCCGTACTGTTATCAAACCTGAAATCTCCGAAATTGGTGTTCTCAACGGTGACTTGGGTCACGAGCGTGAAGTTAAATGATGGAGCCGATGAATTACCATACTTGAGATTTCTAACTGCGACGGATCCGATCTCGAAACCAGGCGTTCGGGCACGTAAAAAATAGCTTGCGAATACCAAAAGGATCGATCCCTGGATGACCATGATAACCAGAATGTAAACAAGACATTTGCTGCTCTTTTCATCTCGTTGGAACGCTTTGGGTTTAATACCCCCAAACTCCATGTCGCTTCTTGGATGATCTTCAATGGGTGCCAGTGACTTGGCTTGAGGATCTTCCTGCATTTTTGTGTCTCTTGGGGAGTTATATTGGTTTGTTTTCTCTATGAGATTTTGATAAAATATATATATGAAAGCAAATGCAGGGGAGTTGAGGAAGCGTGTTGAAATAGTGTTGAAGTGTATGTATGAAGGTTAAGTGGGTGAGTGAGTCTTGGTTTAACACCGGCTGTCATTTTGGGACTTCAAATCAAATACATATAGTATACATACAATCAATTTTTAATTTTTCTTTTGATCTTAGAGCTTACCAGTTAATAATAGTGTACTAATGAATTGGAGGATTAGGTGATTTTGAATTAACAAATAAAGAAAAACATTATGATATTTTGCTTCCTCATTTCCTCAGTTTGTATATATAAAATATATATATTTGGTTAAGAAATGTCCTTTGCTGTAAAGGGAAAACAAACATCCATCCAATCGCAACGCTTTTGTGCTGTCAAAAGGTGTCCGTGTCTATTTCTTACTTTCTGTATTTTCAATTTCCCATCTACAATATAACTATTACCAAATTTTAGCATCTAACTTTTTCGATTTTGATAATTATTTTCACATTGAGACTTAGACCTTTTTATATAAAGTAAATCTTAAATTTAAAATTGTTGTTTGAAATTTTATTTTGTTAAAGTTAATCTTTGATATTTTTTAAAAACCTTAAAATTCAAGGTTTAATGTGGGAACAATTGTTAAATTTAAGGACTACCTTGAATAAAAAAAATTCGAGCATCAATGTGAAAATAATTGTCGAGCTCTATAATGAGAACAATTGTTAAGTTTAGGCTTGATTACACTTAAACAATTATATATAACATTATATCATAGCTCGACCTAACAAAAACAAAAGAACGGATTTAAAATCATAATTAAAAAATCAACCACCAAGAGTATTTTTCAATGCCATATCCGATCCTGCAATCCTTCACTTGAGCATTTCACCACGACCAAAATACATGTACGATTTTAACTTGTAAACTCGAGCGTTGTTTTTTATTTTTGGTCAAATTCAGGTTATTTTCTACAGGTAATAGTAATTAATTCTTTTTTATTAGTGTTTTCTGAAAAGATAAACACTTAGTCATTAAATATGTTTCATTGTTATAAGTGAAGATCAAATGATATAAAAGAGGTAAGGTTATTGCATGCTAAAACTAGGAAGTTATCAAGCAGCTTAAAGATGAGATCAAAAGAACAAGTAGTATCTGATAAAATCAAGCAATCGTTATTTTATTTTTCTCTTCACCCATCATAAGCAGATTGTTTCAAGGTAGGATGATTCAACAATTGTATACATGGATTTCATCCATCAATCAACGTGTATCTGCATCAAATGTGGATGCTTTAGCTGCAAAAATACAAGCAGCCACCGAGAAGACAAGAAGGAAGCGGACTGTGTTGATATTATGTTGCCTCCTGCTGGGATTTATATAAAGGAATGGTGCACGGTGCATGGGTTTGCATGAGGGTGAAACCGTGAAAGCAGCAGATTGGTTGTTTGCATGAGGATAAGAGAAGTTGGCTGCTGGGCCCAAAAACGATGGTTCCGCCAGTGATCGGAGCTTCATGCCCCGCCACCACTGTGCATAACAAAGTAAAGAAGAGGAAGAAGAAATGACAAAGAATGAAAGAAGTGCAAAAGATCTCCAAGAAGGAGAACCAGAAAAAGAAGGATAAAAAGTTTAAAAAAGAAAACAATATTATTAGAAAAACAGTGACGAATTCTAAATATAAATAGATACAAAAATAATCATCAATGTAATGGCTCAAATTTGCCCGGCCCAAATGATAAACACAAATTTAAAAAAAAAACCAAATAAAAATATAAAAGTCCCGTAAATTAATGTCCAAAATTACAAAAACTCATCAGACCCAAAATACAAACCAAACCCATTTACAATGGCCCAAATTACCAACCCAATTCGGCCCATTAGCCTAAATACCCAATGACCCAAATCAGCCCAAAACACAAAACGACACATGGAAACCCTAGCAGCAAGGGTTCCCAGCGCCGCAGCAGTGACGTCCCTTTGCTCTCCCTTCGCACGTGACGAGCCCTCGTATGCGCGCTCGAGCCTCCGTATGAACACGTCCACTGCTCCGTACGCCTGCAACAAACGAAAAAGCGAACAACGCAGCACCAAGAGAAAACAAAAATAGCAAGGAAAAAAGAAATAACAGAAATAGTAGAAGAGATTTTGGGATTTTATTTTATTTTATTTTTATTTCGATTCGGTTATATAAGACCGATTCCAACACTGTAAAGGAAACCCCTTTTTTTTTTACACAATATCAATACAAAAAAAAACATTTTAACAAGGCAAAAAATTGTTTGAAAGGTAATTTATGGGTTTTCTCTTTTCATCCGCAGATTGTTTTTTTTTCCTTTTCTTTTTTTCGTTTTGTATCTACTGATTATATATTAAAGAAAGAAATAAAAGAGAAAGGAAGTTTAGAGGGAGGAGTTACCTGGTAGCGCAATCCTGGCACTCTCCGTCGTCATCGGAGAAGGGGCTGGGATCGGAGACCGTTCAAATGCTCTCAAAACGCAAAGCGGCGCACAAAGGAGGGTTGTTTAGGTTTAGCAAATCTGTCAAAATGGCTTAATGCCTTGTTTTTTAATTTTATGCGTGCTATGAAATGGCATCGTTTGAGGCCTGTTCCAGTGGCCTTAAAATGGCACAGTATTGGCCATATAACCCGCGTGTGTGACCCGATCCGGGGAAGGATCCGTACGTTTTGATTGATTGGTCTATTTGCGCGACCAGTCCTCCCCTTTTTCTAAAGTTTTTGAATCGGTTATCTCCCCTCTTTCTGATTTAGCCCCGCATCTTGCTTTTATTTCATTTCAATCCAGCTTGCAACGTCGCGTTTTGGGGAAGCGGGATATTTCCCAATCGGGCCCCCCATGTAATACGCGTGTTGCAGCATGGTCCCTGGCCTCTTTTCGTTATTTATTATTTATACCCCATGTTTTGTTGTAGTTTCAATTCGATTTTTAACCTTTATTTAAATTGTTTTAATATATTTTATATTTTAAACTATTTCATTTTCTTTTTTATTACTTTATTTACATATTTAAAGCTTTTTGTATATAGCACCTATTTTAATATATATATACATTATTTAGTTTAAATTGTCTTTTAATATATATTATTTAGTTTAAATTATTTTTATATGTTATTTCAAAATTTGATTATCCTTAAATCGATTTATTTTAAAATTCCTCTTTTATATATCATATTTAATGCATTATATGTTATTTTAACCTACTTTGCAAATGATTTATTTTAAGCTATTTTATATGATTTTATTTTTAGTTACTTTATACATAAATTTTAAATTTATTCTATACCACTTGCTTTAAATTGATTTATGTTAGTTTTTTAATTAGTTTTCACGTACTATTTTTTTATTTTTTATCACTTATTTAAATTATTTTATATACCTATTTTAAACCCTATTTTACTATATGCTTGGGTTATTTCAAACTATATATATAATTAATTTTAGATTTCTATACAAATAATTCATTAATTATAATTTCCCATCTTCCATATTTCTTAAGTTATTTTAAAATTTGTACAATTTCATATGTGTTAATTTGTTTGGTGCTTTGGTTGACCTTTAATTCATTAGCCTTTGAATGTAAGCATGATATATGATGTGAGATATTTGCTCTTATGTGCATTGTATTAATTATTTATATTGATTGATTATTTGTGTTCAATAATGTATATTTCGACTTACGAATTATCGTTTCGCATTGTACATTATTATCCCATCGCGTTTTATACGCATTAAAGATTACGTTCAATATCATTCAAGTATCGAGAGCATTTTTATTCAAAATTTTTTTCAAAATAATGCGACATTTGGAATTTGGGATCCTCGAAAAGATTGTGTCCTGACTTACTGGATTCCAATCTTCCTCGGGATTTAAGAAACCGAATATCCTCTTTGATTAACATAAATAAAAAGCTCATTCTCGGGAATTCGACACGTTGTGTCCTAACGCATTGGATATGACATGTTGTTTTCTTGAGACGAGGATTTTTCTAATAAATGGAAGTAAAGGCAATATTCGATATTTAGAAATTTTGTGAAATAAAGCCCTAACTTACTGGGTTTTGATTTTCTCATGTGACCCAAATAATCAGATATCCTTCTCAAAATGCATAGGTTTTAAAAGTCAAAAGATAAGCTTAATTTTGAGGACTTGACATGTTGCATTCTAACTTACTAAGTGTGACAATTTATTTCTTTGAAATAAGTGAGCCTTATCATCTAATTCATTTTATTCAAGATAAAAGGATCGTATTTTAAAATCTTTTTAAAATTTTGACATTAAGACAATGAACAATCAATTCGGTACCAATTTTGGGCGTCACGAGGGTGCTAACCCTTCCTCATGCATAATCAACTCCCGAACCTATTTTCTCAAATCTCGCAGACCTAAAATTTATTTTTAATGGTGAACCAATCACACCTTAATAAAAGATCGGTGGCGACTCCCAATTTTCATTTTTTAAAGCCGACTACTAAACTTTTTTTTGTTTTTTTCAAAAAAGGTGGTTTCGACAGCTTGGCGACTCCACTGGAGACCTCAGAGAGTCAAGCCGTAAAATTGATTTTTTTTATTGTCGAAAATTGAAAATTGATTTTAAAAATTACGATCCTCTCTTTGCATGTGTTTGTATAATTAATGTGAACTGTGTTTTTTATACCTTGGTATCATATCGCATAAAGATTGTTTAATCTTACCCTTTTTAAGTGTGAGTGAGAAGCTACTCCTTCGTGAGGTTTTCACCTCCGTGCAGAATAGTGGATCACTTTCGGAGTACATCCGTACCTATGTCTTCGTGAGATTTTCATCTCCGTGCAGCCATAGGGAAATGTATTCCCCTGAACCGAACTCGGTCTGTATGAGCCTATAATGGGTAAAGATCGAGGAATCTGCTGGTTTGAGTACCTTGACTTTAGAGCCAAACCGCATGTAGAAGACCTTAGGAACCCATCATAGGTAGAGCCACTCCAAACCCCTAGTGGTACCCGACTAGATACTTTTGTTTTCCTTGTTTGCTTCTATTTTGTACTAACCTATCTTGTTTTGTTTTGATTATGATTGCATTGCATTTGCATCTAGGAAAGAGATATTGATTCAAATCTAACTACTAAATTAGAAAGCTTGTCATGGAATACGAATCCCTTGATAAAGTGGAAAATAATACGGCTGCCTGAATATATTCTGAGAAACACAAGAAGAGCGATGGAAGAGTTCGTGACCTTGCTTCGTGGCTTGAGGATTCAAGGCGATCGTCTAAGAGCCTTCGACGTTCCAACCCCTTAAAGAAGCTGACGAGCCTTATGAAGATGGGCAGAGGATGGATCGCGACCAAGATCAAGAAAAGGAGTTAGTAGTGGCATCTATTGGAAATTGGCGAGATTATCACAAACATGCGGATGAAGAAAAAGATCGATGTTGTTTCTTGGAATATAAGGGCTAGGCTGTACATGCATCTGCTTTATGTAAATAATTTGCTTTCTAGAAAAGTTTCCTAAATGTAATTGAATCAAAATGAATGTATCTCTAGGCATTCATTTTATGCATCTGCATTACATGTATTAAAATCCATTGAAAGGGTCTAAACGAGTAAATTTATTTCAGCTAATCTGGAAAACCAACCAATCAAACACCCTTACGGTATCCAAGCAAAGACTAGAGAAATGGAACAAAGCGAATGCAGATACAGATGCATGAGCAATTGACCGAATTTCAACAGGAGATGAGAGATCAGATGCTAGAATTACAGAGAACCATGATGAGCTAGTTCAATCGATTGCTAGTTGGAGAGTTAGAAAAAAGGAAAGA
Organism: Gossypium raimondii; assembly: GCF_025698545.1. Classification (NCBI taxonomy): domain Eukaryota; kingdom Viridiplantae; phylum Streptophyta; class Magnoliopsida; order Malvales; family Malvaceae; genus Gossypium; species Gossypium raimondii. Next base: position 26,964,311 of record NC_068566.1, on the reverse strand, counting down.
CCCGGTGGTCCATTTTGGGGTTGATAATGAGGATCTGACCTATTCCCTAGATTGTACCCCGACAAGCATCCAGGTCCAGCCAGATGGGCGTCCACAAGAGGCACTCTTTATCATCAGATCACAACAATACCAGACTGGTACATCGATACCAGTCAATTGCTTGACAGGCCCAGGATCCAATTTGAGGAACAATTTTCCTGATAACCCAGTAGAAATAAAGCAGTCGAGGGTGGAGTACCCAGGTATTACAAAGGCCCCAAGGAAGATGGGGAATAAAGAGGATAATAGAAGGTCAGTCCCAAAGAAAAAGGAAAATGAAGTGAACCATGGGAGTACATACAACAAGTCAACTACAGTGAACCAACCAGGGAAGGTGGTTACTAATCGACAAGGTTCATTGAGACAAGAATCTGGAGTGAAACCAGGTACTGAAAGGCTTCAGTTCACACCTATACCAATGTCATATAGTAAGTTATACTGAAGCTTATTTGATGCACGTGTGGTGTCCCCCTTCTACTTAAAACCCATACAGCCTCCGTATCCCAAATGGTATGACACGAACGCACAATGCGACTACCATACGGGAATTACGGGGCATTCAATAAAGAATTGCATTGCCTTCAAGAAACTGGTTGAAAAACTCATTAACATGGGTGTTGTCAGATTTGGTGACTCGTCTAGCGCAAAAAATCCACTACCCAATCATGTTGATGATGGGGTAGACGTGAGGGCAGGAAGGGGATTAGTTATTTCTGATTCAGGAGGAAACCATGGAGAGACAAGGAACCGTTGTGAGTTCCATCACGAGAAGGGGTACGGGACCTAAGAGAGTGTGAAATTCAAGACCTTGGGCATGATGGACGACAAGGAGATTAAGCTTTGTGAGGAAATTAGAGAGGAGGAAAACATACGCACAGAGTTGGGAAGTGTTCACATCAATGACATATTTGAAGACACAAATGAAAAGGGACATTGTTAGATATCCGCCCTTATAACCCTGGGAGTATTCTAAGCAATTAGACTGCGGAAGAAATCCCTGTAGTTTTTAGAGCCTATTTAGAGTAATGTTTGTCGAAACCATTTTTTATTATTTGAAAAATGGGAATCGATTTTGAAAAGGGAGTCGCCACCAATCTTTTATTGAGGTGCGATCGGATCACCTTAAAAATGATTTTTTGGTCTACAAATTTTGAATAATTAAGTTCGGGAGTCGGTTACACACGAGGAAGGGTTAGCACCCTCGTAACACCCAAAATTGGTACTGAATTAATTTCTTAATGTCTTTAGTATCGAAAATTTGAAAAGATTTTAGAATACGATCCCTTGAAATGAAAACCTGAATAATCGAATTGAATGATAGGACCCTTCCATTTCAAAGAAATGAATTGTCGCACTCAGTGAGTTAGGGTGCAACAGTTCAATCTTTGAAGCTAGATTCGTCTTTTTTAAATTTTAAAAAATTCACATGTTTTGAGAATGATATTTGGTTATTTAGGTCAATTGAGAAATTAGAATCCAGTAAGTTAGGGTTCAATTTCTTGAAATTCCTAAACACCAAATATTGCATTTATTTTAAAATCAAGATAACTCAACGTCATATCCAGTAAGTTAGGATCCGACATCTTGAAATCTACAAAGTTTTGAAATAATTAAAAAACGGCATGAAAGAAATGGAAATTGTAAATCAATAAAGTATATGTACAAAATTTTACAATAAATAATATACAAGAAATTAAAATAACCAAAATTGAGTTTAAAATAAATACTATGTATATTTAAACAAATTTTAAAATAAATGTTGCATATGAGGAAAATTAAAATAAGTATTACACAAAATAATATACATATATTAATTTAATAAGTGATATGATAAAGTGAAAACTAAATATAAATGATGATATATGTAATACTATGTAAAAGTTAAAATATACGAAATATGAAAGAATGGATTTTAAAGAATAAAATTATATACATATAAGTAGCTTAAAAAATATTAAAAGGGTATAAAAAATAGTTATAATAATATAAAAATAACCATATATTCATAGAATAAAAATATAAATTACTATCATATAATAATTTATATATAAAATATATATATAATAATAATGTATGAAAATACTATCATATATTTCTTTAGAATGCAAAATGTAAAAGAAAATTTTAAAATAAATACATTATAGAATGAGATTAAAAATACATATCAATTATATTAAACTTATATAAAAATATATACACAAAGAAAATAATATATGATAAATCTAAATAATGATATGATAAGTTTAAAATTATAGTACAGGATAAATTTTAAATTATGATATATGATAAATTTAAATAGTACTTATGATAATTTAAAATAGTATATGATATTAAAATAAAACTAATGATAAATTTAAAACAATGTTAAGATTAAACATTAAATAATACTAGATCTTAACAAAAACCATGTAAAAAATATGCACTAATTAGATTTAAAATTAAATTAATAAAAAACTAAATTAGAAATAAAACATAATTTAAAGAAGAAAAAGAAAAAAATAAAATAATAGATCAAAGGTCAAATTGGAACTAGAACAACATTAAATAGGCAACAAACAGAAATAAACATAAAAGAGAGGCTAATCTGTAATCGATTCAAAATTGTGGGATTGAACTGCAATTAAACGCGCAAATTTAGGCATTCAAATCCAATTAATTGAAACGACACCGTTCAATCAGGGATCTAAATGGAAACCGTATCAAACATGTGGTAAAAACTTAGAAATTGAAGAAAGACTGAATTGGAATGAAAACAGAATGCAAAGGGGTTAAATGCGCAAATAAACCATCACACAAAAAGCGCGGATCCTCCCTACAGACCGGGTCACCGCACGGGTATTGCTAACAATCTGCCGTTTTGAAGCCATGGAAGAAGACGTTAAACGGCGCCGTTTAAATAATTTGCATAAATCTAAAAAAACCTAATTGGAATTAACCAGTCGTCTAAAATAAAACTAAAAAAACCTAATCACTCCCCTTTCTCTTGCGCCGTTTCGTGCCTCTATCCTCCATCCGACTCCGATTACGACGGAGTAGAAGGAAGATCGGCCACAGATAAGCTCGTTCTCCTTTCCCTCTTCTTTTTCGTTTACTTTTTAGCACGTAATTGCTGAATAAAGAAACAGAAAAGAATAAACCAGAGGAAAAAAGAACACTGCCATCACCTTTCTAATCCTCTTTTTTGTTTAGATTCCCTTTTTTCTGAACCTTTTTTGAGTCTTTTTGTATTCAATATGCGTGGAAAAAAGATCCCTTTTACAGCGTTGGAATCGGCCTTATATCGCCAAATCGAATAGAAAAGAAAAAAATAAATACCAGAAAGAATCAAAATACATATCTTTTTCTCTGCTCTTTTTTTATTTTCTTTTTCTATTTCTCTTTTTTGTTTGTTATCCGTTTTTTGTTTTTTTCCGTGGGTACTGTTTGTTTCTGTTTCTCTTGCGTTTGTTTGTTGCAGGTGCCCATCCAGCCTGGAGATGGAGCGCATGGATCTGGCGTCGAAGACTGCTGGCACTCGCGCGGACAAACCAATTTCCTCGTGCAGCGGTTGGAGCTGAAAATTGTTTGAAGGCTAGGGTTTTATCTTGAATCGGGCCCTATGAGCTAGGTTAGAGCATTTTGGGCTCGGGTTTGGGCTAATATTTGGGTATGGTATTGGGTAATTTAGCTGGGCTAAAATAGTTTTATTTTTGGGCTGAATTTATAAAGAAATTAAACTATTTTTATTATTTAGAATTTATTTTATTTGGTTTTGTATTTATTGGGTTTGGGCCGGGCAAAATTTGGGTATTACAGCTGCCCCTCTTTGCTCATTGTCGTGTAACGAGAATGAAGCAAAGACTTTAAAAATGGCCTATTTTGCTCGGTCGTTGGACCTTGGTGCTCTTCGTCCTCGAGTTGCCTTATTCCATCCTACTATATCTTCAGAGGTATAGGAATTGGTGCCTAAATCCGCTCCACCGTGACATTGGGGAGATAGAATTTGTAATTCGTAAGCTAAACCTGCTTAACTGTAATGTTGGGGAAGTAAGATTCGCGTTTGTAGCTTCAATCTATTCAACTACACCGTCAGGGAAGTAAGATTTGCTATTCTCAGCCTGCCCCACTACAATTTCAGGGGGATAAGATTAGTGGCTTCAATATACTCCACTGTAACCTGAGGGAGGTAAAATCTGCCACCTTCGATCTACTCCACTACTGCTTAGGGAGATAAGATTTGTAATCTGCTGACTAGGGAGGTAGAATTACTGGCTTCAATGTACTCCACTGTAACCACAGGGAAGTAAAATCCGCCATCTTCGATCTACTCCACTACTGCTTAGGGAGATAAGATCTGTAATCTTCAATCTATTCCACTGTTGCCCAGGGAAGTAGAATTACTGACTTCAATGTACTCCACTGTAACCACAAGGAGGTAAAATCTGCCCTCTTTGATCTACTCCACTACTGCTTAAAGAGATAAGATCTGTAATCTTTAATCTATTCCACTGCTGCCCAGGGAGATAGAATTACTGGCTTCAATGTACTCCACTTAACCACAGGGAGTTAAAATCTGCCATCTTCGATCTACTCCACTACTGCTTAGGGAGATAAGATCTGTAATCTTCAATCTATTCCACTGCTGCCCAGGGAGATAGAATTACTGGCTTCAATGTACTCCATTGTAACCACAGGGAGGTAAAATCCGCCATCTTCGATCTACTCCACTACTACTTAGGGAGATAAGATCTGTATTCTTTAATCTATTCCACTGCTGCCCAGGGAGATAGAATTACTGGCTTCAATGTACTCCACTATAACCACAGGGAGGTAAAATTCGCCATCTTCGATCTACTCCACTACTGCTTAGGGAGATAAGATCTGTAATCTTCAATCTATTCCACTGCTGCCCAGGGAGATAGAATTACTGGCTTCAATGTACGCCACTGTAACCACAGGGAGGTAAATCCACCATCTTCGATCTACTTCGCTGTCAATGCAGGAAGGCAAGATCTGCTATCTTTAACCTGCTCCACTACAACCGATGAAGGCAAGGCTTTGTTTTCTATTTGCTTCGCTGTCGATGTAGGAAGGTAAGATCTGCTATCTTCACTAATATGTTCTCTAGGGAACATGACCTATATGATGAACCTAATTATGCCTAATGATTAGGATGGAATGATCACAATGCATCCAATGCTCCTAACTAGACATGTGTGAATAGTATTTGCATGAATGCAGAATTTTATTTTTTCGAGAATGATCCCGCTTAGGTTATCATTACTCGAAGTTTATTAAGGCTTTAACACTGATGTGCTACAACGCCTTCTCGCTTGACCGGCTTTTTCCAAGAATCACTTAGTCAGATTGCCCCCACTGTAAACTTCAAAGTTCAATCTTCTAGGACGCAAAACTTGTACCATTTTTCTCCCACTGTAATCCAAGGGTAGAAATATGTGGCTTTTCCTCAATCCTTCCTTATCACAATTTAAGGATCTTAATCTTTCTGGTCCCCTTATACCATTTCCAAGGTGTCGTACCAAAGACTCATACGCAAATGAAGGCTCTCTTCTCCGAGGTAACCTCTTCTTATTGCTTGGTGATCATTGCTTGCTTGTTGATGGCATCTTGTCAATCAATGCATTTGACAACAAAATCCAAAGAGAAAGTCCAAATTTATACTTTTCCTTCTCAAATTTTCAACTTTTGAATTTGGTGTGTTCTAAACAATAGTCCTGTTTCAGGTTCCTATATTATTTAGAAACTTTTCAGAGTAATATGCAAAACTTCCTTTATGAAAGTTTTATTAGTCCATTAATCATTATTCCAATGCAACATGCTTGGAAAAATGGTCATAACAATGGATAAGAATAAAGTTAGTTCTGGGTATAGCTCAAAATGAATAAATTATCACAAATAGTGAAGAAGGATAATAAAGAAGTTGATTGGGAATGTATATCTTGGAAAAGAAGAAGAAAAAGTATTCCAAGAACAAAAAATTCAATATAAATAATAGGAGAACTGGGTGCCCCTGATATCGCAGCTTGAACTTCTCTGTACAAACTTTCTAAAGGCCATTCTGAGTTTGACATGTGTTTAGGAGATTTACAGTGCTTTGTCGATGCCCCAAGATGTTGCCTATCCCTTCCTATTGATTCAGGCATAACAAGATTGACACACGCCTCGATCCGATCAAGATACAAGCTGCTCTAATCACTTCATGCCCCATTCTGATTAAGATACAAGTTGCTCTAATCACTTCATGCCCCATTCTGATCAATATTTGAGCCGCCCTTTTCGGGTTTTCAACTCAAATCCCCTTTGGCCTAAGGTGCCTTTTGCGGGTTTTCCCTTTAGCCTCTCCATTTTTACTTTTTCATTTTTTCACTTTTCATTTTCATTTTTCATCTTTTTTTTTTGCAATTCATTGTCTTGCAATACAGTGACAAACCGTGGTGTCTGATTTTGAACTAATTACAGCCCTCAGCTATCGTGCTGTCATTCAAGTTCAATGCATTTTCCAATACCATCCTCTCTGGAATTCTATATTGGCATATGATGACATTGACGCATGCAGTAGCCTCTACCCATTTGATGAAGTAATTAATGATCTCAATAGTGAAGCAATGCCCATTAGAAGTCTTCGATAATGGTGATGTCCATGCCCTATTTTGCTCAAAATTTGAGTCGCCCTTTTCGGGTTTTCAACTCAAAACCACATTTGGTCACAAAGCGCCCTTTGCGAGTTTTCGCCTTGGCCTCTCCTTTTCTTTTTCCTTCTCTTTTTTTCATTTCTATTTTGACTTTGACTTTGATTTTTCTTTTTCTTCTTTTTGTCTTTGATTTTTCTTTTTGGTTTTTGCTTTCGATTTTGATTTGTTTTTTCGATCTGAACTCTTAGGATTAGGCAAATCCTTGTTATCCCTTTCAATAAGATCTTCCACTTTTATCTTGTATATGAAAAATCTTCCTTGGTATCAAATTTCTTTCATAGAGCCTTCTGGGGCGGAACTATGACAGAAAACTTTGGATATTCCTCTTCAATCAGGATAAAATCCAAAAACAACTTGAAGAGATGGAAACTCGACTTCAAATGGGCAAAGCTATGATGAGTCACCGAGAAAGGCATTGCCACGTTAAAGAATTTTCATTGCACCGTTCCTAATGTTAATTTTGAACATACTGCAAATTTATGACGTCGTGCTGTTGTTCAGATTACAATATCAGTGTTTAACCCGGGCATAGCCTAGTATGATCATACAAAGACATCTTTGAACTCTAGAGGTAACTCAACAAGGTCCTGCGTTGTCTTTGCGGTCAGGTCAATTCTAATCTTCACCAAGCCCACAATTCCTAATGATTCCTTGTGAGGTAGGATCCGTTTATCTTCTTGTTCTACCCTCATCACCAAGTCCGGAGATAAGCTACGATCTATGTCATTTCCAAAGTCACGAGATCCGTCTAAACACATGCCTCGCTCAAAAGGAAAAATCTGAGTCTGTAGCAGTGTCATTCATGTAATTGATATCTAGGGACCCACAATAAGTACCAAAGAATATACAAAAGAATGTATAAATTCATGAATAATTATTTGTACCATATGATTATGAATGAATGAATAATAATTTTGAAGAAAATTCAAAAGAATGAAAGAATCTGGAATTGTTTGTAAAGAATGAAAATATTGGCTCAGCAATAATTGCAAAGATGTATTTCATTGAAATAACAACGTTCAGACATGAGCCTATTTCACAAAGGAATTTCTATCATTTTTAGGCTAAAAACAACAAAATGTTCTGAACATTACTCTAAATAAGCTCTAAAAACTACAGGGATTTCTTCCGCAGTCTAATTGCTTAGAACACTCCCAAATTTATAAGGGTGGATATCTAACAAGGTCCCTCCTTCAGTTGCTTTTCTTCGATGTGAACATTTCCCACTCTTCTTCTTGCATCGCATTCACCTTATTGTCAATCATGATTGGGTAGCAAATTTTTTGCATTAGATGAGTCACCCAACTTGACAATACCCATGTAGATGAATTTTTCAACTAGCTTTTTGAAGGTAATGCAATTCTCTATTGAGTGCCCTGTAATTCCCGCATGGTAGTCACATTGTGCGTTCGCATCATACCACTTAGGATACGGAGGTTGTGGAGGTTTTAAGTAATGAGGAGCAACAACATGCGCATCAAACAAGCTTTGATACAGCTCCTTATATGACATCAGAATTGGTGTGAACTGGAGCTTCTCAGTACCTGGTTTCACTCCAGATTCTTGTCTTAATGAACCTCGTTGACTAGTAACCCCTTTACCTGGATGACTTACAGTAACCGATTTATTGTAAGCGTTCATATTGTTCACCTTATTTTCTTTCTTCTTTAAGTCTGACCTTCTATTATTCTCCCCAGCATCAATCTTTCCATTTCTCACTGCACTTTCAATCATTTCACCACTCATAACTATGTCAGAAAAGCTTTTTGTAGCACTTCCTAACATATGTGTGATAAACGAGGCCTTCAATGTGTTGATAAAGAGCATCGTAGTTTCTTTCTCTAGAAGTGGCGGCTGGACTTGGACTGTAACCTCCTTCCACCTCTGTGCATACTGCCTAAAACTTTCGCTTGGCTTCTTTTCCATGTTTTGCAAAGTGATTCTATCAGGAACCATATCTGTCACATGACTATATTGCCTCATGAATGCTTGAGCTAAGTCCCTCCATGAACCAATCTTGGTACGACTCAATTGATTGTACCATTTGGATGCTGCCCCTACCAAACTGTCTTGGAAGCAGTGTATTAGCAGCTGATCGTTGTTAATGGAGCCAGTCATCCTTCTACAGAATATGGTGATATGGGCATCGGGGCAGCTAGTTCCATTATATTTTTCAAATTCAGGCATTTTGAATTTGGGAAGAAGTACTAAGTCTGGGACTAAGCTTAAATCTTTTGCATCGATTCCATAGTGACTATCGGTGCTTTTAGAGCTTTGAACTTTTCCTCCAACCATTTACACTTATCTTCCCACTATTTTGGCAATTCTTCCTTTGCTTTGTCTTTCTCAGTTATTTCATCGAAATCGGGGATAACAAGACTCACGGGGTTATCTCTTGGATTAGAACCTGATCCCGTCTGGAAGTTCATTGGCATTGAAACACCAGTTTGAAACTACTGAGGCCTAATCAAAATAGAAGGTCTACGTGAATGCAACTCAATCTGAACTTGCGCGTGCGGAGGCGTAAAACCGGGAGGATAAAGTGGTTCATCCTTGTCTTTTTCTTTATCATTTACCATAGGACCTTTTCCCTTATTTACTCCTTTAGTCAGTAGATAGGTCAATTCAGCCATCGCATCTTTTTGAGCCTTGATCAATTTTTCCATCATGTCTTCTTGGATTTTATCTAGCCGCTTTTGCATTTGTACTTGTAACCGTTCTTGCATATCCTTTTGCATTTGCTCCAATTTCTCTAATCTTTGATCCATTTCCTTAGTTTTGCGACGAGTACCGTAAGGATGTTTGGTTGGTTGGTTTTCCAGATTAGCTGAAACAAATTTACTCAATTAGACTCTTTCAATGGACTTTAATGCATGTAATGTCATGTAATGCAAATGCATGAAATGAATGCCTAAAGAGACGTTGATTCTGATTCAATTACATTTAGAAAACTTCAATAGAAGGCAAATTCCTTTACATAAAGTATATGCATGTACGGCTTCGCCCTTATATTCCAAGAGACAACATCAATCATTTTCTTCATTCACATGTTTGAGATAATCTCGCCAATTCCCAATAGATGCCACTGCTAGCTCCTTTTCTTGATCTTGGTCGCGATCCATCATCTGCCTATCATAAAGCTCGTCAGCTTCTTCAAGGGAGTTGAAACGTCGAAGGCCCTTGGACAATCGTCTCGAACCCTCAGGCCACGAAGTAAGGTCATGAACTCTTCCATGTGTTTTTCAGAATATATTAAGGCAGTCGTATTGTTTTCCACTTTATCATGGAATCCGTATTCAATGACAAGCTTTCTAATTTAGTAATTGAACTTGGATCAATATCTCTTTCCTAAGATGCAAATGCAATGCAATCACAATCAAAACACAACAAAAGGGGTTATTACAAAACAAAAGTAAACAAGGAAAACAGAAAGTACCTAATCGGGTGACCACTAGGGGTTTGGAGTGGCTCTATCTAAGTTAAGTTCCTAAGTCCACTATATGTAGTTTGGCTCTAAAGTCAAGGTGCCCGAACCAGCAGATTCCTCGATCTTCACCCATTATAGGCTCATACAGACCGAGTTCGGTTCAGGGGAATACATTTCCCTATGGCTGCACGGAGATGAAAATCTCACGAAGACATAGGTACGAATGTATCCTGAAAGTGATTCACTATCCTGCATGGAGGTGAAAACCTCACGAAGGAGTAGTTTCTCATTCCCACCTAAAAGGACAAGACTAAACAGTCTTATGCAATATGATGCGAAAATATGCAACAATAATCATGCAAACAGGTGCAAAGAAAAGATCATAATTTTTCAAATCAAATTTTCAATTTTCGACAATAAGACAGAAAACAATCAATTTTACGGCTTGACTCTCTAAAGGTCCCCATGGAGTCGCCAAGCTGTCGAAACCATTTTTTATTATTTGAAAAATGAGAATCGATTTTGAAAAGGGAGTCGCCACTAATCTTTTATTGAGGTGTGATCGGATCACCTTCGAAATGATTTTTTGGTCTACAAATTTTGAAAAATTAAGTTCGGGAGTCGGTTACACACGAGGAAGGGTTAGCACCCTCGTAACGCCCAAAATTGGTGCTGAATTAATTGCTTAATGTATTTAGTATTGAAAATTTGAAAAGATTTTAGAATACGATCCCTTGAAATGAAAACCTGAATAATCGAATTGAATGATAGGACCCTCCCATTTCAAAGAAATGAATTGTCGCACTCAGTGAGTTAGGGTGCAACAGTTCAATCTTTGAAGCTAGATTCGTCTTTTTTAAATTTTAAAAATTCACATGTTTTGAGAATGATATTTGGTTATTTAGGTCGATTGAGAAATTAGAATCCAGTAAGTTAGGGTTCAATTTCTTGAAATTCCTAAACACCAAATATTACCTTTATTTTAAAATCAAGATAACTAAATGTCATATCCAGTAAGTTAGGATCCGACATCTTGAAATCTACAAAGTTTTGAAATAATTAAGAAAACGGCATGAAATAAATGGAAATTGTAAATCAATAAAGTATATGTACAAAATTTTACAATAAATAATATACAAGAAATTAAAATAACCAAAATTGAGTTTAAAATAAATACTATGTATATTTAAACAAATTTTAAAATAAATGTTGCATATGAGGAAAATTAAAATAAGTATTATACAAAATAATATACATATATTAATTTAATAAGTGATATGTATAAAGTGAAAACTAGATATAAATGATGATATATGTAATACTATGTAAAAGTTAAAATATACGAAATATGAAAGAATGGATTTTAAAGAATAAAATTATATACATATAAGTAGCTTAAAAATATTAAAAGGGTATAAAAATAGTTATAATAATATAAAAATAACCATATATTCATAGAATAAAATATAAATTACTATCATATAATAATTTATATATAAAATATATATATAATAATAATGTATGAAAATACTATCATATATTTCTTTAGAATGCAAAAATGTAAAAGAAAATTTTAAAAATAAATACATTATAGAATGAGATTAAAAATACATATCAATTATATTAAACTTATATAAAAATATATACACAAAGAAAATAATATATGATAAATCTAAATAATGATATGATAAGTTTAAAATTATAGTACAGGATAAATTTTAAATTATGATATATGATAAACTTAAATAGTACTTATGATAATTTAAAATAGTATATGATATTAAAATAAAACTAATGATAAATTTAAAACAATGTTAAGATTAAACATTAAATAATACTAGATCTTAAAAAAACCATGTAAAAAATATGCACTAATTAGATTTAAAATTAAATTAATAAAAACTAAATTAGAAATAAAACATAATTTAAAGAAGAAAAGAAAAAATAAAATAATAGATCAAAGGTCAAATTGGAACTAGAACAACATTAAATAGGCAACAAACAGAAATAAACATAAAAGAGAGGCTAATCTGTAATCGATTCAAAATTGTGGGATTGAACTGCAATTAAACGCGCAAATTTAGGCATTCAAATCCAATTAATTGAAACGACACCGTTCAATCAGGGATCTAAATGGAAACTGTATCAAACATGTGGTAAAAACTTAGAAATTGAAGAAAGACTGAATTGGAATGAAAACAGAATGCAGAGGGGTTAAATGTACAAATAAACCATCGCACAAAAAGCGCGGATCCTCCCCACAGACCGGGTCACCACACGGGTATTGCTAACACGCTGCCGTTTTGAAGCCATGGAAGAAGACATTAAACGGCGCCGTTTAAATAATTTGCATAAATCTAAAAAAACCTAATTGGAATTAACCAGTCGTCTAAAATAAAACTAAAAAAACCTAATCACTCCCCTTTCTCTTGCGTCGTTTCGTGCCTCTATCCTCCATCCGACTCCGATTGCGACGGAGTAGAAGGAAGATCGGCCACAGGTAAGCTCGTTCTCCTTTCCCTCTTCTTTTTCGTTTACTTTTTAGCACGTAATTGCTGAATAAAGAAACAGAAAAGAATAAACCAGAGGAAAAAAGAACACTTCCATCACCTTTCTAATCCTTTTTTTTGTTTAGATTCCCTTTTTTCTGAACCTTTTTTTAGTCTTTTTGTATTCAATATGTGTGGAAAAAAGATCCCTTTTACAGCGTTGGAATCGGCCTTATATCGCCGAATCGAATAGAAAAGAAAAAAATAAATACCAAAAAGAATCAAAATACATATCTTTTTCTCTGCTCTTTTTTCTATTTTCTTTTTCTGTTTCTCTTTTTTGTTTGCTATCCATTTTTGTTTTTTCCGTAGGTACTGTTTGTTTCTGTTTCTCTTGCGTTTGTTTGTTGCAGGTGCCCATCTAGCCTGGAGATGGAGCGCGTGGATCTGGCGTCGAAGACTGCTGGCACTCGCGCGGACGAACCGGTTTCCTCGTGCAGCGGTTGGAGCTGAAAATTGTTTGAAGGCTAGGGTTTCATTTTGAATCCGGCCCTATGAACTGGGTTAGAGCATTTTGGGCTCGGGTTTGGGCTAATATTTGGGTATGGTGTTGGGTAATTTAGTTGGGCTAAAATAGTTTTATTTTTGGGCTGAATTTGTAAAGAAATTAAACTATTTTTATTATTTAGAATTTATTTTATTTGGTTTTGCATTTATTGCGTTTGGGCTGGGCAAAATTGGGTATTACAATGTTCAGAACATTTTGTTGTTTTTAGCCTAGAAATGATAGAATTTCCTTTGTGAAATAGGCTCATGTCTGAACGTTGTTAGTTTAATGAAATACATCTTTGCAATTATTACTGAGCCAATATTTTCATTCTTTACAAACAATTCTAGATTCTTTGATTGTCTTGGATTTTCTTCTAAATTGTTATTCATTCATTCATAATCATATGGTACAAATAATTATTCATGAATTTATACATTCTTTTGTATATTTGTCGGTACTTATTATGGGTCACCAGATATCAATTACGTGAATGACTCTGCTACGGACCCAGATTCTCCTTTTGAGCGAGGCATGAGTTCAGAGGGATCTCATGACTTTGGAAATGAGATAGATAGTAGCTTATCTCCGGACTTGGTGAGGAGGGTAGAACAAGAAGATAGAAAGATCCTACCTCACAAGGAATCATTAGAAATTGTGAGCTTGGTGAAGATTAGAATTGACTTGACCGCAAGGACGAAGCAAGACCTTGTTGATTCACCTCTAGAGTTCAAAGATGTCTTTGTATGGTCATACCAGGATATGCCCGGGTTAACCACTGATAATGAAAATCTGCACAAAAGTGCGATGTCAAAAATTTGCAGTATGAACGATGCAATTCTTTGCCGGGGCAATGCATCTCTCATTAACTCAGCATAGCTTCGCCCATTTGAAGTCGAGTTTCCATCCCTTCAAGATGTTGTTAGATTTTACTTTAATTAAAGAGGAAGATCTAAAGTTTTTGTCGTAGTTGCGCCCCAAAAGGCTCTATGAAGGAAATTTGATACCAAAGAAGGTTTTTCGCATACAAGATGAAAGTGAAAGATCTTAGGTGGAGGACTTTATCTAAAAACATTGACTCTGGTCAAAAGAGGGATAACAAGGACTTGCCTAGTCCTATGGGTTCAGATTCAAGCAAAAAAAAAAGAAAAAGAAAAATCAAAATCAAAGTCAAAATGAAAATGAAAAAGAGAGAAAGAAAAAAGGAAAAAGAATAGGAGAGGCCAAGGCGAAAACCCGCAAAGGGCGCTTTGAGACCAAAGGTGGTTTTGAGTTGAAAACCCAAAAAGGGCGACTCAAAATTTGAGCAAAATGGGGCATGGCCGTCATCATCATCGAAGGTTTCTAATGGGCATTGCTTCATGTTTGAGATCATTAGTTACTTTGTCAAACAGGTAGAGGTTGCTTTATGCGTCAATGTCATCATATGCCGGTATAAAATTACGGAGAAGATGATATCATGAATGTTGGTACGGTAGTTGAGGTCTGTGATCAATTCAAAATCAGATACCATAGTTCATCACTCTATTGAATTGCGAAAAAATGACTGAGACTTGCAATAACCGGCATGAGAAATTACCATTTGCCCTCCTTGCTTGTCGAACATCTGTACTGGGTAACACTTCTCTCTTTGGTTTACAGAATTGAGGTAGTTTTACCTACTGAAATCCCCTCTTTCCAGGTATTAGTTGAAGGGTTCCTATCGCGATGCGATCAGTAGGACCTAGGAAAAGGGTTAAAAGCTATTCATCAGGGTCGGATGTACCTGAAACAAATGATACGAGCCCATAATAAATAGGGTCATTTCAGAGAATTCCACGAAAGGGTTGGATGTCGAAAAGGATCATTCCTCTACAAAAGGATTTTAGAGGGAAATGAATGCCAAACCGAGAATGTTCTTATGTTGTAAAGAAGACTTTTTCAGAGGAACATTGATCCTGAGCGAGATTGCTAATCCTATAAACACGGATCCAGTCAAGAAATACTTCGTTTAAAGAAGAAGAAATGACCAATTCAAAAAAAAAAAGAGATGAAAAATGAAAATGAAAAATGAAAAAAATGAAAAAGTAAAAATGGAGAGGCTAAGGGGAAAACCCGCAAAGGGCACCTTAGGCCAAAGGGGATTTGAGTTGAAAACCCGAAAAGGGCGGTTCAAATATTGATCAGAATGGGGCATGAAATGATCAGAGCAACTCGAATCTTGATCAAGATTAGGGCATGTGGTAATCAACAGGAAAAGATAGGCGACATCTTGGGGCATTAACAAAGCACTGTAGATCTCCTAAACACATGTCAAACTCAGAATGGTCTTCAGAAAGTTTGTACAGAGAAATTCAAGCTGCGATATCTGGGGCACCCAATTTTCATACTATTCATATTAAATTTGCTGTTATTGGAATATTTCATTCTTTTCCAAGATACACATTCCTAATCAATTTCTTTGTCATCCTTCTTTACTATTTTTGATAATTTGTTCTTTCGAGCTATGCTCAGAACCAACTTTATTCTTATCCATTGTTATGACCCTTTTTTGCAAGTATGTTGCATTGGAATAATGATTAATGGACTAATAAAACTTTCACAAAGGAGGTTTTGCATATTACTCTGAAAAGTTTCTAAATAATATAGGAACCTGAAGGAGGACTATTGTTTAGAGCACACCAAATTTAAAGGTTGGAAATTTGAGAAGGAAGAGTCTAAATTTAGATTTTCTCTTTGGATTTTTTTGTCAAATGCATTGATTGACAAGATGCCATGTTGGTGACAAAGCTTAAATAAACAAGCAATAACGATCACCAGGCAATAGGAAGATGTTACCTCGAAGAAGAGAGCCTTCGTCTGCACATAAGTCTTTGGTATGACACCTTGGGAATGGTGTAAGGAACTAGAACGATTTAGATCATGTATCCTTAAATTGTGATAGAAGGATTGAGGAAAAGCCGCATATTTCTACCATTGGATTACGATGGGAGAATGATAGTACAAATTTTATGCCCCATTGGATATAACTTTGAAGTTTACAGTGGGGGGCAACCTGGCTAAATTTTTTTAGAAAAGCCGGTCAAGCGAGAAGGCGTTGTAGCACGCCAGTGTTAAAGCCTTGATAAACTTCGAGTAATGACAACCTAAGCGAGATCATTCTCGGAAAAATAAATTTCTGCATTCATGCAAACACCATTCACACATGTCTAGTTATGAGCATTTGACTCATTCTGATCATGACATCCTAATCACTAGGTATAATTAAGTTCATAAATGAATTATACAGGTCATGTTCCCAAGAGAACAGATCAGTGAAATCACAAAACCTAGCTCCCTGACCAGCAGTGGAATAGGTTGAAGATTGCAAAACCTAGCTCCCTGACCAGCAGTGGAATAGGTTGGTAAATTACAGATCTTGTCTCCCTAAGCAGTAGCGGAGCAGATCGAAAGAGGCAAATCTTATCTTCAAGAGTAAGGAAGCAGATTTAAGCCACAAGTCCTATATCCCTGATCAACAGTGGAATAGGTTGGAAATTACAGATCTTGTCTCCCTAAGCAGTAGCAGAGCAGATCGAAAGCGACAAATCTTATCTTCAAAAGTAAGGAAGCAGATTTAAGCCACAAGTCCTATATCCCTGGTCAGCAGTGGAATAGGTTGGAAATTACAGATCTTGTCTCCCTAAGCAATAGCGGAGCAGATCAAAGACGGCGAATCTTATCTTCAAGTGTAAGGAAGCAAATTTAAGCCACAAGTCCTATGTCCCTGATCAGCAGTGGAATAGGTTGGAAATTACAGATCTTGTCTCCCTAAGCAGTAGTGAAGCAGATCAAAGACGGCAAATCTTATCTTCTAGTGTAAGGAAGCAGATTTAAGACACAAGTCCTATGTCTCTGGTCAGCAGTGGAATAGGTTGGAAATTACAGATCTTGTCTCCCTAAGCAGTAGCGGAGTAGATCAAAGATGGCAAATCTTATCTTCAAGTGTAAGGAAGCAGATTTAAGCCACAAGTCCTATATCCCTGGTCAGCAGTGGAATAGGTTGGGAAATTACAGATCCTATCTCCATGAAATTGTAGTGGAGCGGATTAAAGTAATAGATCTTATCTTTCTGAAATTACAGTAGAGTAGATCGCATCAGGTCTTATCTCCCTGAGATTACAGTGGAATAGACCGAAGAATCTTATCTCCCTGAGGTTACAGCGGAGTAGACTGAAGCCAGAAATCTTATCTCCCTAAGATTACAGCGGAGCAGATTGAAGCCGGTAATCCTATTTCCTTAATATTATAGTGGAGCGAATTAAAATAAATGATCTTATCTCTCTGAAATTACAGTAGAGTAAATCGCATCAGGTCTTATCTCCCTGAGATTACAGTGGAATAAACCGAAGAAATCTTATCTCCCTGAGATTACAGTGGAGTACATTGAATCAAATAATTCTATCTCCCTGGTCAGTAGTTGGAATAGGTTAGAAATTACAGATCTTATCTCCCTAAGCAGTAGCGGAGCAGATCGAAGACGGCAAATCTTGTTTCCCCGACATTGTAGTCAGACAGAAAAAACCAATCCTATCTCCCTGAAGTTGTAGTGGAGCGGATTAAAGTAATAGATCTTATCTCTCTGAAGTTGCAGTAGATCAGATCGCATCAAGTCTTGCCGACTAGAGATAGCACATTTTGTTCTTTTTAGAAGCTACAAGCTACGAATCCTATCTCCCCGACGTTGCGGTGGAATGGATCAAGACACCAATTCCTATACCTCTGAAGATGCATTAGGATGGAATGAGGCTACTCGAAGAAGAAGAGCACCAAGATCCCGTATGGCCAGGCAAATTTGGCCTTATTGAAGTCTTTGCTCCATTCCCAATACACGACAATGAGCAAAAAGGGGCAGCTGTAATGGCACAAATTTGCCCGGCCCAAATGATAAACACAAATAAAAAAACCAAATAAAAATATAAAAGTCCCGTAAATTAATGTCCAAAATTACAAAAACTCATCAGACCCAAAATAGAAACCAAACCCATTTATAATGGCCCAAATTACCAGCCCAATTCGACCCATTAGCCTAAATACCCAATGACCCAAACCAGCCCAAAACACAAAACAACAAATGGAAACCCTAGCAACAAGGGTTCCCAGTGCCGTAGTAGTGACGTCCCTTCGCTCTCCCTCCGCATGTGACGAGCCATCGTATGCGTGCGTGAGCCTCCGTACGCACACGTCCACTGCTCCGTACGCCTGCAACAAACGAAAAAGCGAACAACGCAGCACCAAGAGAAAACAAAAATAGCAAGGAAAAAAGAAATAACAGAAATAGCAGAAGAGATTTTGGGAGTTTATTTTATTTTATTTTTATTTCGATTCGGTTATATAAGACCGATTCCAACACTGTAAAGGGATCCCCCCTTTTTTTTACACAATATCAATACAAAAAAAAACATTTTAACAAGGCAAAAAATTGTTTGAAAGGTAATTTCTGGGTTTTCTCTTTTCATCCGCAGATTGTTTTTTTTCCTTTCCTTTTTTTCGTTTTGTATCTACTGATTATATATTAAAGAAAGAAATAAAAGAGAAAGGAAGTTTAGAGGGAGGAGTTACCTAGTAGCGCGATCCTGGCACTCTCCGTCATCATCGAAGAAGGGGCTGGGATCGGAGACCGTTCGAATGCTCTCAGAACGCAGAGCGGCGCACAGAGGAGGGTTGTTTAGGTTTAGCAAATCTGTCAAAATGGCTTAATGCCTTGTTTTTTAATTTTATGCGTGCTATGAAACGGAACCGTTTGGGGCCTGTTCCAGTGGCCTTAAAACGGCACCGTATTGGCCATATAACCTGCGCGTGTGACCCGATCCGGGGAAGGATCCGCGCATTTTGATTGATTGGTCTATTTGCACGACCAGTCCTCCCATTTTTCTAAAGTTTTCGAATCGGTTATCTCCCCTCTTTCTGATTTAGCCTCGCATCTTGCTTTTATTTCATTTCAATCCAGCTTGCAACGCCGCATTTTGGGGAAGCGGGATATTTCCCAATCGGGCCCCCCATGTGATACGCGTGTTGCAGCATGGTCCCTGGCCTCTTTTTGTTATTTATTGTTTATACGCCATGATTTGTTGTAGTTTCAATTCGATTTTTAACCTTTATTTAAATTATTTTAATATATTTTATATTTTAAACTATTTCATTTTCTTTTTTATTACTTTATTTACATATTTTAAGCTTTTTGTATATAGCACCTATTTTAATATATATATATATATATACATTATTTAGTTTAAATTGTCTTTTAATATATATTATTTAGTTTAAATTATTTTTTATATGTTATTTCAAAATTTGATTATCCTTAAATCGATTTATTTTAAAATTCCTCTTTTATATATCATATTTAATGCATTATATGTTATTTTAACCTACTTTGCAAATGATTTATTTTAAGCTATTTTATATGATTTTATTTTTAGTTGCTTTATACATAAATTTTAAATTTATTCTATACCACTTGCTTTAAATTGATTTATGTTAGTTTTTTTAATTCGTTTTCACGTACTATTTTTTTTGTTTTTTATCACTTATTTAAATTATTTTATATACCTATTTTTAAACCCTATTTTACTATATGCTTGGGTTATTTCAAACTATATATATAATTCATTTTAGATTTCTATACAAATAATTCATTAATTATAATTTCCCATCTTCCATATTTCTTAAGTTATTTTAAAAATTTGTACAATTTCATATGTGTTAATTTGTTTGGTGCTTTGGTTGACCTTTAATTCATTAGCCTTTGAATGTAAGCATGATATATGATGTGAGATATTTACTCTTATGTGCATTGTATTAATTATTTATATTGATTGATTATTTGTGTTCAATAATGTATATTTCGACTTACGAATTATCGGTTCGCATTGTACATTATTATCCCATCGCGTTTTATACGCATTAAAGATTACGTTCAATATCATTCAAGTGTCGAGAGCATTTTTATTCAAAAAGTTTTTCAAAATAATGCGACATTTGGAATTTGGGATCCTCGAAAAGATTGTGTCTTAACTTACTGGATTCCAATCTTCCTCGGGATTTAAGAAACCGAATATCCTCTTTGATTAACATAAATAAAAAGCTCATTCTCGGGAATTCGACACGTTGTGTCCTAACGCATTGGATATGACATGTTGTTTTCTCGAGACGAGGATTTTTCTAATAAATGGAAGTAAAGGCAATATTCGATATTTAGGAATTTTGTGAAATCGAGCAATAACTTACTTGGTTTTGATTTTCTCATGTGACCCAAATAATCAGATATCCTTCTCAAAATGCATAGGTTTTAAAAGTCAAAAGATAAGCTTAATTTTGAGGATTTGACAAGTTGCATTCTAACTTACTGAGTGTGACAATTTATTTCTTTAAAATAAGTGAGCCTTATCATCCAATTCATTTTATTCAAGATAAAAGGATCGTATTTTAAAATCTTTTCAAAATTTCGACATTAAGACAATGAACAATCAATTCGGTACCAATTTTGGGCGTCACGAGGGTGCTAACCCTTCCTCGTGCGTAATTGACTCCTGAACCTGTTTTCTCAAATCTCGCAGACCTAAAATTTATTTTTAATGGTGAACCGATCACAACTTAATAAAAGATCGGTGGCGCCTCCCAATTTTCATTTTTTAAAGTCGACTACTAAACTTTTTTTGTAAAAAAAAAAAGGTGGTTTCAACAATCAAAATGAGAAATGAAAGAATTATTTTATATTACTAACTATTAACAAAAATAATGATCGTATAGGGTTATATATCTTTAATTTAATAAAACAAAGACATGTCTGCAGAAGCCAGAAATTAACAGTCTTCATTGATTCATATCAGTCACATTTTAAACCCTGTATAGTCTTCCCTCTTAAATTAAGTTTCATAAAACAATTCATCTCAGGGTTCCTTCTTCTCCTCACAATGTTCAATATATTCACTCTTCCACTCAATTTAACATAGCTTTTAAACTCTAACAATCCATAACTCATATTTTTCCTTAAGTTCTTTGCATCAGATAACCAGAGTGAGCTCACATTTATAGAAACCTTCATCTTCTCAGTTGCCCTAGCTTGAGCTATCCCTTTAGGTATTTTCATTAGCCCCACAACTTCAGACCCACACCATACAGTCCCCGTACTTTTGTCAAACCTGAACTCTCCGAAATTGGTGTTCTCAACGGTGACTTGGGTCACGAGTGTGAAGTTAAAAGATGGAGCCGATGAATTACCATACTTGAGGTTTCTAACTTTGACGGAGCCGATCTCGAAATCAGGCGTTCGGGCACGTAAAAAAATGTTGGCTAAAACCAAGAGGATGGATCCTTGGATGACCATAATAGCAAGAATGTAAACAAGACACTTGCTGCTGTTTTTATCTTGTTTGGGTTCTATCCACCCAAACATCATATCACTTCTTGGACAATCTTCAATAGGTTCCAGTGACTTGGCTTGAAGGTCTTCTTGCATGGTGTTTATTTTTTTTTTCTACTCTTCCACAAGGAAAAAGGGTTGAGAATATTGAGATTTGTTAGTTTTTTCCTTTTTGTTGGGTTTTTTGAGATTGGCTTTGGATTTTGGATATTGAGGTTTTTCTTTTGTTTGTTTCTTTATGAGTTTTAGTTGAAGAGATATGGAGAGTTTGATTATTTATATCCAGATGCAAGCGACTTGAAGAATCCTGTTAAAATTGTGTTGAAATTAATGTATCAAGTGTAAAGCTTAAGTGGGTGAGTTAGTTTTTATTGTAATGATAAGAAAAAAAATTAAATTAATATTATATCTAAAATATTCAATTTCAGTAATTAATTTTACCAATATATAGTTATTTATAGGTCATCCAGCTAGTCATTTAATTTTTATTTATGATAGCCTAAATTGGAGGATTGGACAAGTTGCACTCAATCTCCAAACTCATTTGCTGAATTTGTATTAAAAATAGATAAGAAAATTAAAAGGGAAAAAGACTGATTTTTGCTTGTAAGGACTCGTTGTGAGGGAATATTAAATGGAAGCAGCCACGAGTAGAAGGTAACTTTTGTGTTGTCAAATCCATGCCTTATTTTGTATTTGGATTACTTTGAGTTCATATTATTTTAAATTTTTAAGTTTAATTTTTCGAATTAAATTATTTGGAGCGCAAGCTATTGTAAATTATTTATTTGAATCGTAGAGATTTTATGATTAAATTAATTTGATTCAATTTTTAAATTTAAATAAAAGTTCTATTTGTGGTTTTAATGAATGGTGTAGGAAAGTTTAAAGTGATAATGAACCAACAAAGAAAAAGTATAATAAAAAGATAACACAATAGTAGTCCATATATTAACACTTTCTAACCCTTGAAAGCACCTACTTCTTTTAGGACAATAATTGAGTCTTTATGGCTGTGCAATTTGCATTAAGGAAAAGTAAAAACCCAATAAACCATATACTCACCCAAATCCATTTCATTTTTGCACTATCACACAAAGCTTAGACACTAAGGATTTAAGCAACCAGCTTCTCTTTGAAGTTACTGTTTAATATTATGTATACTATTAGATTACGTAACAATACATTTCTAAAAATTTATTAAAAGATAAATAAGCTTTCAGTTAAAATGGTAAGTAGAAATGTTAAAATTTCATTACGTATTCTTTATTTTTATATAAAATATAAAAGATAAAATCACTCTCAAAATAATATAAATTATTTTCTAAAGCAATAATATTTTAGTCATTGTCTAATTGACTTGATGTTCGATTGAGTCGTAACACTAAACTCAATTAAAAACTTAATATATAATAAGTGTAGATTATAAATAATCTAAAGTTCCTAATCAATAAAACCAAAATAGAACAAAATTTTAAAGCTTAAAACAAGATAGAAATATACTATTTTATCACTAATAAATATATATAAACCTTTGGATTAAAACCAAGTATTAATTTAAAACACATCATTTCCAAAATTGATAGTTAATCAGTAATATATCTGTCAAAGAGATGAGATTAATGAATTGGGGTCACAATATTCAAAAATTGATACATTTCCATCCTTAAGTTAAAAGTAAAATATTTTCTAAAATATCAGTTTCTTTTCATCTCAACTCTCATATTTATAAAATGTTTAACTAAATTCAGTTAATTTATATAATCATCTTAATTTATAATTTTTAAAAAATGAATTTAATCCTCAACTTCTATTTATTCATAAAGAGCCAAACTCAATTAGCTTACAAAGTCATTTTAACAAATGGCAATTGGCCACTCTTAACCCAAGCCAAGAGTTTCATGTTGAAAGAAGATGAAATTTTAATGGCAGTATATTATGATGCAAGTACCAGGGTAGGGGTTTATATTTATTACTTGGTTTTAGGCAAAATGGGGGCATGTGGTATTCACTTCAAGAAGCTGGCATTTGTGTTAATAGTTCATACATTTTTTTTACATAATATTTTAAATTTATTGCTATATATATTATGTATTAATAGTTTATTTTTGGGTTAAATTATTATTTGATACCTGAACTTGACAATGGCGGGGCTACACTTTTTTTATTATCTAAGTTGGTCTATAAACTTGGTAATAGTTCCCACATTGGAGCCCAGACTTTAGGGCTTTTAAAGAAATATCAAGGATTAACTTGGATAAAAAAAATTTGAGTCTCAAAGTGGAAACAATTGGCTAGTTCAAAGAATAACTTGGACAAAAAAAAAAGGTTCAAGCCCTTATGGGAACAATTGTCAAGTTCAGGAACTAACTTAGATAAAAAAATAATTTAACCCTTAATGTGAGAACAATTGCAAGTTCAGGAATAAACTTAGATAAAAGAAAAAAAGTTTAGCCCTCCATGTGAGAACCATTGTCAAGTTCAAGCCCCAAAAAGTGTATTAAGTCATTTTTTTTTCACATAATCATTTTATTTATATTGTGTTTGTTTTATATTTTGTGTTGCTTTATAATTATTTATCTTATGTTATGTTTATATCATGCATTAATTATTTAATCTTGTGTTTAGTTTACTATCATGATTCAATTTAAAGAAAAAATTATGTGTTCATGTTGATGATCTATAATAATTTCACTTTTAATTATTTAAATAATCTTAGTAATTAAACATTAGAGGAAACTATTTTATTACTTACTTATTTATTTAATATTAATATTTTCATTTAAATGAATTGGTCCATTGAACAATGTTTCATGATAATTCTATCATATTGTACTTTTGTTTATATAAATTTATCTCATATTTTGCAAAAGACTTAACTACAAAGTTGGCTCTAATCTATACCAGTTTTCTCACTTAGGTGCTTAAATTTTTTTATCAAAAGTGATATCTAAACTATCAATTTTGTCTATTTTTACATAAAAAGTGTATGATGTTCAATAAAAACAAGCCACATGTCATTTTACTATAGGTTGGTATTGTGTTGTGGGGGTAAAATGAGACAAAACTAATAATTTAAGTGTCACTATTGACAAAAAAAATTGACTTTTTACCTAATTGACCCAAAATAATTAATTATTTACAAAAATTACCCAAGTCAAAACTTATGTACGAAAATGACTTGTTCTCTACAGTGCCTACCAGTGCCACCTGACACACCGACTGTCACAACCTGGTTTGGCGAACTGGATCGGTTCGGAAGACTACGCCATATAAGATCACCTAAGTTGCAAGACTTAGACCGGATGAGGTTGGTAACTTCATGGAGGAGTACTTCGTAGAACTTCGCAAATACTGCAGAGTACCATTCCGAGTGATGGCGAGATTATGGTTAGGTGATGACCTTATTAGACGGACGTTCCCACTAATAAGTTCGCCACCCGTGTTTTTGAGTCATTGTGAAAGTAAATGTAGTAGCTTGTAGGACATGTTTAAGTCACCTAGCACCCTAGTGGAGGCAACGTGTCAATAATTAGGACACTTGGAGATCCTCGTAGGATGCAATTAATTAGTGGAAGCATGCAAGAACAAAGGTGTTAACATCGAAGATTTCTAATTTATCTTCTATATTAGAAATAATCTTGATTGGGATTTGGACATGAGTTATCTATAAATAGGGTAGCGTGATAATGGAAAGAAGATTTCTAATTATCTTCTCTATTAGACCTTGTTAACATTGAAGAAACCTAGAGAGTTTTTCTTTGCAAATGGGGGTGTTGGCTGTTAGAGCTCAGGAGAAGGTCCTAATATTAAAGGGAATGAACTAGTAGAGTAGACAAAACTCTGAGTAAAGTATTCTAGTGAGTTCTTTTGTACCTTGTGTTTGGTATCTCCATTATTTCATTTAATCCTTATCATTGTACAACTAGGTAAGTGGCTTTGGCTTTTGTTTCTAGTGTTCATGTCTAATGAAACATATGCAGAGTTAGTACATGTAATTTTATATACGATTAAACTAACCTAGAAAACCTGGTATATACATAGTATGAGTACTCCTTCCTTGGTGCACAAGCTTCGTATCCAGATTGGTGTATGGAGGCAATGGAGGGATGATGTGTATAATGATAAAAGAAGACACATGATAAAATGGTTTGCCTCCAGTATGACACTTTGTTACAAACCGTGACTGGTACAAACCCGGTCTTGCGAGGGAACACATATGTGTTCAAAAAATGAAGGAAGTTAGGAGGATATGAAAGTGATGGTGTTAAATGCTCTAAGGAGCAGTTATGAAGATACAGGAAAAAAGTTGGTTCTTCGGAACAATGATTATAAGCTAGCACAATGAAGGGAGTAGGTGAGAAAAAGCGCGCATGTAGTAGTGCACGTTGCATAAAAAGTAAACAGTAATACTATTAGTCATGAAATGGTAGTCCACATAAGTGGTGTATACATGGAACAATTATGCCCATAACTGTTATGTATGAGTTTCTAAACCATTGTTGTCCACTAAGAGGTTGAGTTTGATCACGATAGTATTCGCTAACCGATCTATAGATCAGAGAAATATATCTACCAAATGTAGTGAACTAGTCTGTCATGTGATGCCCCAAACCCAGTCGGGACGATCCGACCCGAATTTCAAACGTCACATTGGCCACCGAAGTGACTCTCCGTTTAAGTCACCACAAAACACACCAACCGACCAATCACACCACACAATTAATCATGGAATATTTAATAAAAAACTAATATTGGGCTTCTATTGTACTACTCTGATCAACAATCAACAAAAATACTAATTCACAATTTAATATTTAACAGACAATTACCTCAAAAATTTTAGTTAAACATACATGCATGCAGTAGGGTATTTTTGAAAAGGTTATACTTGTAGGGACTTGTAAAACTATTTAGTTTAAAAACGTATTATTAGATTTAAAACATAATATATAGTAACATGTTGGGAAAAACTCCTTTTCACAAAGTTTAACAATATTATTGTAGGATTAAACGTATAAGTCTTATTTTAGAAAATTTATTAAAGCATCTTGCACAACCCACATAACATTATTAATTAATTGGTTAGTAGACATTTAACAGTTTACATGAGTTGACGAAATTCTGTGTCACAACTCATGCATACCAAGCACATGTTTGTATCCAAATCACATATAAAACATCTAAGGCTTACCTCAATGACCAGCGACTCTTCAACTTGCACTTACAAGTTCGTCAAACAGTTATTCAAGCCAATTATCAATCAATCATAATACATCATTCAATGATATATCTAACACAATGATAAACCAAACAATTAAATAGTCCATAGTGTCCAATTACACCCCGAAAATTATAAGTCTAATATTAAATCCCCTAATTTGGTCTCACACTTCCTTCCTCATTTGTTTTGGGAACACAACGATATACCCAAGTATAGCCTCGAATTGGATCACTTACATAGCTCACTTCCACACCTCTTCGAACGCTATATCACTGCAATGTTATAAAAGAAAGCGTGAGCTTATGAAAGCTCAGTGAGTGGTCAAACATACTACAAATAAACAGCTCAGTAGGTTAAAGGGTGACATACTATGACAATTCACATATTATTACAGTCTACACAAAATGGTAACTCGTACGACATAACAGTTCTTATAAACTTAGCAGTGCACATATAATAAGTAATTCCCGTAAATGAGAAGATCACATAAATTATCAATTCGCATATAACATCTGTTCATATGAAATAACAGTTTATACATAATAACAGTTCATACAATTTAACAGTTCATTCAGTATAATAATTCATTCATACCACATCGTAACTCATATATCTCAAACATTCATAAATTAACATTTTTGTGATTATGAAACTTTTAGTGGACTCAATCACCACCTACAAGTGGACTCTATCACCACACATTGGATAAACGGATCTCCAAAATACACCTCACTTTTGGAATCAAAGAGCCCTACGCTGTCTCCAATATAAGTGTAACACGAATGCTCACACTCTCTAAATAAACCATGCTATTTACGGTGAATAGAGTTGTACTCGACATTCCCTTATCTCTTCAACACATCTCTAGGCCATAATGCTCATCACAGAAAAAAGGGTGAGTACTCACAATCTTATGGCATGCCAACTATATCCAATGGTTCCATAAGGCCATAATGCTCATCACAGAAAAAAGGGTGAGTACTCACAATCTTATGGCATGCCAACTATATCCAATGGTTCCATAAAGTCACAATGCCAAAATATCTCTTTAACACATTCACAATATCTAGTATAATAGGGCTCGCATATTATAACACAGTTTGCAATTCTCAATTCTCAATAGAGTATGGTTCGCAAATAATATCACTTTCATGCAACATATATTGCACTCATAATCACAGTTCACATATCATTCATGACATAGCTCACATAAATCATTGTTCGCATATTTTATTTAGCATAAGGCATGCAATACCTTAGCTTATATGCAATGTAGCTCAAAATCTCACAATACACAGCTTGGCAAATTAATGCAATTCGCCATATTAATACAGATTACCAAATTAACACGATTCGCCATAATAATATAATTCACCAAGTTAACATGGTTCACAATATAACACCATACATAAATATAATTGGCTCGTAATATCATAAATCTCATAATTCACTTACAGATTCGTGCATGCATAGATATGTGTTCTCGATCAAATTTGCATGTTATAAGAGTCCACATTATATTATTTATTCATATATCTGTTCATAAATATTACAAAATCATATACGAATATATATTATATATACATATTTATTTAATGACCTTTGTCACTTCAAATTTTAAGCATACATTAAAAGTTTCATAAATTTATATATTATATAAAATCATTCCCATAATTATATATGTACTAAACAATGCATATATATAATATATATAATACCAAAATCCATTAATATATACTTAATATATATAATACCAAAATCCATTCATATATACTGTTGACACCATTTTTTGTAAAACGGGGTCGACTTGGGTTTTGAAAATGAAAACAAAAAAGGGAGTCACCACCAATCCTTTTTTGATGAGGTGTGATCGGGTCATCTCGTAAAATGGTTGTTTTTAATAAACGATTTAGATTTATTAAAACAATGCTTTTGGTTTGCAAAATTCAGAAAAATAGGTTCGGGAGTCGGTTATGTATGAGGAAGGGTTAGCACCCTCGTAATGCCCCAAAAATTGGTACCTAGTTGATTAGTTAATGTCTTAATATCGAAAATTGAAAACTTTGAAGAGATTTAAAATACGATCCTTTGTTTTTTTTTAAAAATTATATAAATCAAATTACGTGTTAAGACCCTCTCATTTTGGAGAGAGAAAATGTCACACCCAATGAGTTAGGGCGTGATACTTCACTTCTTCAAAAAATGAGCTTGTCTAAAACTCGTGCAATCAAATTGAAAAGGATATTCAAGTGTTTGAGTCAGATGAAGAAATCGTAGCCCAATACGTTAGGGAACAATTTCTCAAAATTCTAAACATTGAATACTACCTTTATTATTATTTTTTAGGAAAATCCTCATCTCGAGAAAACGTGTCATATCCAATGCGTTAGGACACAACGTATTGAATTCCCGATAATGAGCTTTTTATTCATGTTTAAATTAAAGAGCATTATTGACTACCTAGATTCAACGAAAGAAGTTGGAATCCAATACGTTAGGGCTCAATCCTCTCGAAGATCCTAAATTAAAATTTGAAACAAAATTCAGGGATTAAATTCGTAAATAAATGAAAATGGAATGACTATATTGATCAAGCGAATAACATAGAAGGACTGGAAGGGAAATTTTCCCCTTTTCCACTAAAAAGGCTTCGCTCAAATAGGACTAAATTGAAATCGGGAATATGCTAAAGGGCCAGATTTAAAAATAAAAGAAGATCTAATCGAGAAGACGTTAAAAAGCGGAAGGGCTAAAAGCGTAATTTACCCCTCCGCATAAAAACACGCGGATCCCTGTGTGCGGGTCGGGTCGCGCACGGGTCATGCCAAACAGTTCCGTTTTGGCACTAAAACCCTCCAGGTGAAACGACGTCGTTTAATCGAGCTATAAAAGACAAAAAATATTCAAAATTTTTCATTTCTCCCTACTTTAAAACAAAAAAAAAACCAAAAAACTCTCTACCCTCCATTTCTTCTCCGGGCACAGGCCCAAAATCCGGCGAAGGGCCACCGCGTCGGCCGCCGGCCACCGGCGACAGCGAAAAAGGGGAAAATTTCAGATCTGGCCCCTTTTAACCTCCTAAGCCTGAATCTGCTTCTAAAATCCTCAAAATATTAACCAAAAGACCCCAAAAACCCAAGAAGCCTTTCAGTTTCCGACCACCTATCTTCGGAGGTGGCTACCTCGGTTGTCCCGGCGGCGTTAGAAGCCGAACACAGGTGAGTCCCTTTCTTTTTCTTTTATTTGCGTTTGTAAGGAAAATAAAAATAAATAACGAAACGAAGCAAGGAAATTAAATAGATATCAACCTTCGATTTTTTTCTAATTGATTTTTTGTTCTCTGCTGTATTTCTCTATTGTTGTCCAAAGTTTACATTTTTCTTCAAGCTTTATAGCCGATTACAAAGATTCTTTTTTTATCTGTGTTTCTGTCCTCTATTTTTGCTTTGTTTTTCAGGGTTAGGCAAGGTCAACGGAGGTGACCTTGCCATTTCGGTGTAAAGGCCAGGGGGAGGCAGACCTCAGGACGAGGCACCTCGGGTGGCCCGAAAGGGGGGTAACGGCGCGAAAGGGGAGGGAACCCTAGGGTTCCCTGTTGCTTGCTTAGTTTTTGGGCCCCAATAGGCTATTTAGGGTTTTAAGAATTTGGGCCATTTTGGGCCCGGGCATAATTGGGTCCTACAGTTGCCCCTCTTTGCTCATTGTCGTGTAACGAAAATGGAGCAAAAACTTTAAGAAAGGGTCAATTTTGCCCGGTCTCACCGAGTCCTGAGTTCTTTTGGTGCTTCTCCTTTTCGGTGGCTTCATTTTGACCTACTGCATCTTTAGAGGTATTGGTGCTTTCGATCTGCTCCACTACTGCTTAGGGAGATAAGATTTACAATCTTCGACCTACTCCGCTGTTGCTCAGGGAGATAGGGCTGGTGCCTTCGATCTGCTCCACTACTGCTTAGGGAGATAAGATCTACAATCTTCGACCTACTCCGCTGTTGCTCAGGGAGATAGGGCTGGTGCCTTCGATCTGCTCCACTACTGCTTAGGGAGATAAGATCTACAATATTTGACCTACTCTGCTACTGTTCAGAGAGATAGGGCTGGTACCTTCGATCTGCTCCACTACTGCTTAGGGAGATAAGATCTACAATCTTTGACCTACTCCGCTGCTGATCAAGGAGATAGGGCTGGTGCCTTCGATCTGCTCCATTATTGCTTAGGGAGATAAGATCTACAATCTTCAACCTACTCCACTACTGCTCATGGAGATAGGACTGATTATGAAGACTTCAATCCATCCCACTGCAACTTCAGGGGTATGGGTGACTTCATTGATCTATTCTCTGGGGAACACGACCTTTAAAATCCATTTCATGGACCTGTTTATGCCTAGTGTTTAAAAAATTATGATCAGAATGAATCAAATTTCCTAACTAGATGTGTACGAATGATTTGCATGAATGCAGAATGTCATGAGAATGATCAATTTTTAATGTTTGGGTTGTCATTCCTCGTTGTTCATTAAGGTTTTATCATTAATGCCTTCTTGTTTAGTCGGTATCTTTGACAGAAAAACCCAAAGAAATAGTCACAATTTAGACTATTCTTTCTCCAATGCTTCTAACCCTTAAGTTAGTTAGTTCTAAACAATAGTCCTGTTTCAGGTCCTCGTACTATTTAAAAGCTTCCAGAGTAATATGCAAAACTTCTTTTGCTTGAATATTATCAGTCTCGTAGTCATTATTTCAATGAAAAACACTTGAAAAAGATTATCAAAATGGACAAGATGAAATTTTGTTGAGAGCAAAGCTCGAAAACGAATCAATCAAGATAGAAAATTTTGCTAGAATACAAAATGAGAATAAATTAATCAAGATGGCGTATTTTATCAAAAATACAAAAAATGAATAAAATGGAAATAGGTGCCCCAGATATCGTAGCATGAGCTTATCGGCCCCAAACTTCTTGAGGACCCTTATGGATTTGATATGTGTTTAGAAGTCCTAGAAGACTTTGTTAATGCCCAAGATGTAGCATATCTCCTTCTTATTAATTTAGAGAGAACAAAACTACCGCATGCCCCACTTTTGATCAAAATTTGAATTGCCCATTCCTGGGTTTTCAATTCAAAACCCCTTTGGTCTCAAGGCGCCCTTTGCGAGTTTTCACCTTGGCCTCTCCTTACTCTTTTTTTAGGTGAAGTACTTCTTTACTGAATCTGAATTCACGGGATTAGGCATGTTCTCGCCCTTCATATCGGTCAAAATCAATGCTCTTCCAGAAAATGCTTTCTTTACCACATAAGGTCCTTCCCAATTCGGCATCCATTTTCCTCTAAAGTCTTTTTGTATGGAGATAATTTTCTTCAGTACCAAGTCTCCTTCGTGGAATTCCCTAGTATGAACCTTTTTTTTGTAAGCCCGTAGCCTCTTTTCTTCGATCAAATTTAGTTAATCATATCGGGATTGAATCCATTCCACTTTATCTAGTTTCAGTTCTGATAAAACTCGAAGGAAATAAATCTTTACTTCAATGGGCAAAACTACCTCCATCCATACACCAATGAGAAATATGTTGCCTCGGTTGAGGTTTTGATTGACGTTCGATAGGCAAGAAGGGCAAATGGTAACTTTTCATGCCAATCTTTATAAGTCTCAGTCATCTTTCCTACAATCTTCTTGATGTTTTTATTGGCCACTTCTACCGCGCCATTCATTTTTGGGCGATATGGTGATGAGTTGTGGTGTTTGATATTGAATTGATTACAGACTTCTGCTATTGTGCTGTTGTTCAAGTTCAACGCATTGTCGGAGATAATCCTTTCTGGCATCCCGTACCGACATATGATCTTCTTTTTTAGGAATCTACTGACTGCTGACTTTGTAACATTAGCGTAAGAAGTGGTCTCTACCCACTTAGTAAAGTAGTGAATAACTACGAATATGAAACGATACCCATTTGAAGCTTTTGGCGAGATCAGCCTAATGACATCCATGACCCACATAGAGAATGGCCACGGAGAAGTCATGACATGGAGAGGTGAAGGGGGCACGTGAATCTTGTCTCCATAAATTTGGCACTTATGGCACTTCTTGGCATATTTGATGCAATCTCCTTCCATGGTGGCCCATTAATATCTGAATCTCATGATTTGTTTGGCCATTGTGAAACCATTAGTATGTGTTCCACAAACTCCCTCATGGACCTCTTCCAAAATTTGCTTGGCCTCTACAGCGTCTACG
The DNA here is from genome assembly GCF_025698545.1 of Gossypium raimondii. NCBI lineage: Eukaryota > Viridiplantae > Streptophyta > Magnoliopsida > Malvales > Malvaceae > Gossypium > Gossypium raimondii. The sequence continues at coordinate 26,931,274 of NC_068566.1, read as the reverse complement.
CATCTTAGCAGCACCTGATCTTTTCCTCTTCAATATAAGATCTCTCCATCTAAGACGTAACCATTGGCCAGCCTTCTCAATGTCTTCTTTTCATTCCCAGTTGCCTGGTCAGGATACTCGCGATTCTCTACATATCGCAGTATGTCGTGATACCAAGGGTGATCATCCTTTTCTTCTTCATTATCAATGTTGCAACAATGGGCCAGAACCTTATAAATGCTCATTTGGATAGGCTTCACATCCTCTTGTTTATTTACCTTGATCATAGAGGCTAATGTAGCCAATGCGTCAGCCATCTAATTTTCATCCCGTGGGATATAACAGAAGGTAATGTCATCAAACTCCTCAATTAATTCCAGGACCAGCTTTCAATAATTAATTAACTTAGAGTCTCTTGTCTCCCATTCGCCTTTGAGCTGATAAATTTCCAATGCAGAATCCCCATACACCTCTAACACTTTGATTTTACGTTCAATGGCGGGACGAATTCCCATGATGCATGCTTCATACTCCGCCATGTTATTTGTGCAATTAAAATCTAATTTGCTAGTGAATGGGTAATGATCACCATCGGGAGATACCAAGATTGCCCCAATCCCATTGCCCACAGCATTCGAAGCTCCGCCAAAGTTCAGCTTCCAAGAAATGTATTCTTGAAAGTCTTTTTCTGTGGTTACAACATACATCAAATCCTCATTTGGGAAATCAAAGTTCAGTGGCTCATAATCTTCCAGCGCTCTACTGGCCAGAAAGTCCGCTATTGCACTCCCTTTTACTGTTTTCTGGTTCACATAGACTATATCAAATTCAGACAACAGAATTTTCCATCGGGCCATTCTTTCATTCAAAGCAGTCGACTCCATCATGTATTTCAGAGGGTCCAATTTAGAGATTAACCAAGTTGTATGGTACAACATGTATTGTCTCAATCTTCGAGTTGTCCAGATTAGGGTGCAACACAACTTCTCAATTGTCGAATATCTTGTCTCGCATTCAGTGAACTTCTTACTAAGGTAGTAGATCGCTCTTTCTTTTCATCCTCACTCATCATGTTGCCCAAGCACGCATCCCATGGAATTTTTAAATATTGCCAAATGCAGTATCAGTGGCTTGTTTGGGTAAGGTGGCATTAGTACTGGGGCGTTGGACAAGTAATGTTTGACTTTTTAAAAAGTTTTCTGACATTCTTCATCCCATACACCTAGATTGTGTTTCTTAAGGAGACGAAATATGGGGTCACATTTCTTAGTTAACTGTGAAATGAACCGAACGATGTAGTTTAGTCTCCCTAGAAAACCTCAAACTTCTTTTTGAGTACGCGGTGGGGGTAGTTCTTGTATAGCCTTTACTTTGTTTGGATCAATCTCAATTCCTCTTTCACTGACACGAATCCCAGTAATTTTCCTGATCTAGCTCTGAAGGTGCATTTCGGTGGATTTAGCTTTAGTTGGAATTTTCTTAACCTTGTGAACAATTTTCTAAGGACTTGCACATGTTCCCCTTCTGTTCTAGACTTTGCAATCATGTCATCGACATAAACTTCTATTTCTTTATGCATCATGTCATGGAACAAGGTTACCATGGCTCTCTGATACATTGCCCCTACATTTTTTAGCCTAAACGGCATGACTTTGTAGCAGAAAGTTCCCCACATCGTTATGAATGTGGTCTTCTCCATGTATTCAGGATGCATCCTAATTTGGTTGTACCCGGAGAAACCATCCATGAAGGAGAACAGTGAGTAACCGACCGTGTTGTCCACTAAGGTATCAATATGGGGTAATGGGAAATTATCCTTGGGACTGGCTTTGTTCAGATCTCTATAGTCCACACACATTCGTACTTTCTCATCTTTCTTAGGGACAGGGACTATGTTGGCTACCCATTCTGAATACTTGACCACCTGTAAGAAGTAGCATCAAACTGCTTCTTAACTTCTTCTTTTATTTTCAACAAGACATCAGGTCTCATCCTTCGAAGTTTTTGCTGAACTGGTTTACATTCTTTCTTTATAGGGAGTCGGTGTACCACTATATCAGTGTTTAACCCGGGCATGTCTTGATAAGACCATGCAAAGACATCCTTGAATTCTTGGAGCAACTCAATGAGGTCTCGCTTAATCTCTATATAAATGCAAGCTCCAATTTTCACTTCTTTTCCTTCCCCTAAGCTCACAACTTCGACCGAATCTTTATAAGGTAGTATCTGATTTGCTTCTTGTTCTATCATTCTTAATAGATCAGGAGATAAGTTACAGCCTCGATCATCTTCAAAATCTTGAGAATCCTCTATACCCATGTCTTGCTCAAAAGAGAACTCTGAGTTAGTAGCAGTGTCGCTCACATCATTAATATCTAAGGACCTGTTATTGAGGTGAAGGGAAATTGAAAGGAAAAGAATCTAAGAATAATTGTATGCACAGTACGTTTATGAATGGAATGGAAAAAATAAAAGAATGTTTGCTCAAAATGAGACTAAATGATATATTTCATTGAAATAGGACTTTAGACATATGCCTTTTACAAAAGATTCTTGTTGCTCCCAGGCTCAGAGCAACAAGTGTGTTCTGAATATTACTCTGAATTGACTTTAAAAGTTACAGGGATCTCCTTGGCAATCCAATTATTTAGAACGCTTCCTGGCTTGTAAGGGCGAATGCCTGATGAATTCCCTTCTTCCACCTCTTCCTCGCATATTGCATTGATGCTTAGATTCCCCAATATTTCTTCTGTAATTCCCTTTCTCGACGTCATCCGCTCAGAGTGAATAGTTCCCCTTATACGAAAGTTCTGGATATGTGAGGGAGTATCATGGGCTCCCATTTAATCTCTTCTCCATCCAAGCGTGCTTTTCTCCTTTCCCGCTTCTTCTCCAACTCTTTCCTCTTTTGTTTTGCATTTAGCGTATATCCTAAACCAAAGCGGTCTCATTTTTCCATTAATCTGGGTACCTCCACCCTCCCTTGGAGGTATTTCCCAAGTCCTTTTCCAGGTAGAGCCCTTTTTCCAGTCGTCATTTGTAAGCCCATCCTCGTTGTTTTGGATATTCAGGGTGTGGGGATCTTATTCCCTTCAACAATGAAGGTTGCGTTTACAAATTCCAAAGATTGGAACGAACATTCAATCGCTTCTTCCTCTGTCCCTATATAAGGTGCGTCATTAGTTACAGCCGCAATGATGTCCTCCTCTGCATTGATTGTCACCAGCCAACCTTCTGTTACCAACTTCAACTTTTGGTGCAGGGATGAAGGTAGTGCTCCTACCGAAAGGATCCAAGGCCTTCCTAGCAAACAATTGTAAGAAGGCTTGATCTCCATTACCAAGAAATCTACCTCGTATGTGCTTGGGCCGATTAAGAGGGGTATTTCAATCCTTCCCATTACTCTTCTTTCGGTACCATCGAACGCCCTCACTACATTCTGGCACGTTTTTATATGCGAGCTACCTTTGGGCAACCTATTTAGAATGGATAAGGGTAAGACGTTTATGGTTGACCCATTATCAATTAATACCCCTGGCAACGTATACCCCTTACAGCGGGTCGTAATGTGCAGAGCTTTGGTCAATCCCCTACCTCCCAGTGGTATTTCATCGTCGTTAAAGAAAATGAAGTTATCAGCGCTTATGTTACCAACCAGACGGTCTAACTTGTTCAGAGAGATGTCATTAGCAACGTAAGTTTCATTTAATACTTTCATTAACGCACTGCGATGTGCCTCCGAGCTTAAGAGTAACGCTAGTACCGGGATACGAGGTGGCTGTTTATGTAACTTCTCTACGACACTGTATTCGCTATGTTTTAAGAATTTTAGAAAATTCCTAGCTTCAATCTCTGTTACTGGCTCGTTGACAGGTGATTCTAGTCGGACCGCCTTTTCCTTCTTCTGTTCAACCACCAAGGCTTTTCCTTTTACATGCTCTATTTTTGAAATTACTGGATCGTAATGCTTTCCACTTCGTGTGTAGAAGCCATCATCATTGCTCTCTTCTGAAGCATTTATCGGGTTTCCCTCTCCTAGAATTGTCACGTTACAGTCATAATTCCAAGGAACCCTTTTGTTATCCCTAAAGGAAAAGAGTACCGATTTTTGGATTATGAGTTTCGGTGGTATCTGTATCCCTGCTTCATTGCTCCTTGGCCGTGAAATAATCACTACTGGGTGATTGACCTTCCGAAATCTTTCAACGGATCCCTCTTCTGAGGCGCAGACCTCTCATTCTTCAAATCCCTTGAATTCTTCATAAAACTCTATCTCCTTATTGTCCATCAGATTTTGTACCATGGTCCTGAACTCTGTACATTCCTGGATATTATGACCCTCATTGGCATGAAAATCACAGTATGTTACACAATACGCATAATAGCAATCGTCTCACATCATACAACATTCAAAAATCAAAGGCATTAATAATCAACTTTAAAAGACATATTGAAAACAAGAAAAGCAATGATAGTCAATAAATTATAAGCACTAAATTTTAAAATAAATATATGTGAGATCATGATAGATTTAAAATAAAGTTAATAAAATAAACACTATATAAATAATAGAATTTAAATGCATTTTTTGGAAATGTACACATATTAATTTAAATAAGCATTACATATGGATGAAAAGTTTAATAATAATACAAATAATAATATGATTAATAAATAATAGTAATATTATTAAATTAATTGATGAAGAAAATACGAAAGGGATTAAATTGCAACTAAAATAGAATTTCTAGGGAACAAACATAAATAAAGCCAAATAAGGGCCAATGTGCAATACGCGAATAACATGGGGGACTGAAATAGGAAATATTCCCATCCCTCCAAAACGCAGCATTTCTACCTGGGACAAAATGAAAGCAAAACAAAATGCAGGGCGAAAAATAAAAAAATGGCAAAAATCGATTTGAACACACCCTAAAAGAGAGGGGACCATTCGCGCAAATTGACCCCTAGGACAAAACGCGAGGATCCTCCCCCTCGGGTCGGGTCACGCGCGGGCTATAGCCTAAATGGCGTCGTTTTACGTTTTATAAAACTAAATAAATAAATAAACAAAACCTAAAAACCTAAACATCAGATTCCACTTCCCCTTTCCAAAGAAGCCTAGGTCCCAGCCCTAAGTACTGCGCCGTTCTCGCATCCATGACCTCCACCAAGACCCCGATTGTGATGGAGAGGGTCAAAGATCGGACGGCTTTCGAAAACCAGGTACGATTCCCTCTTTTTTTGTTACGCATAGAGAAAAAAAGAAAAGAAACGGAGAAAAAAGAAAAACAAAGAAAAACTGCCAATCACCTTTCCAATTTTTAGCTGTTGTTTTCTCTGAAATTTTTTGTTCTTTTATTCCATCTGTGTGTAAAAGAAGCCGAAACTCGAAACAATATAGAAATGCGATTTTATAGCCCAGAAAATACTTCCATTTTTCCTTCTATTTTTCTCCTATTTTTTCTTTTCTGTTGCTATTTTGTTATTTTTCTTTTTCTCTCTCTGTTTGCTGCTTGTTTGTTGTGTGCAGGTACGGGTACAGAGACCTACGTGAAGGTACGGAGGTGGCCATACGGAGGCGTGCGTGGCGGTGTGTGGAGGCCACTGTTGCGGCGGCTAGAGGGCAGTGATGCTAGGGTTTTCTGATTCTCTTTTTGTTAGGCTATATTCGGCCATTAGATAGTGGGTTATGCGGGTATTGTAAGTGGGTTTAGTGATTGGGCTTAGGGTTAGGTTAAATTTGGGTAGTTTAGGTTAAAACAGTTTGGGCCACGTTGGGCCCATATATTTAGACTGTGGACATTTAATTATTTTTTTGTTTTTTTTTTGCTTATTCTGAATGGGCACCGGGCAAATTGGGCTATTACAGACTTAATTGCCATTTTAATCCTTTTTATTTTTTATTAATCTATGATTCAAGTTTTACCCCTAATTCAATTTATTCATTTTTCCTAATTTCTCTTAATTAAACTAAATTCATCTAATTAAAACTTAATTAGACACATTACTAAACTCATAATTACTCTTAATAATTATTTACGGACTCGGTTTACTAAGATAGAGGCTCGATATTACACTTTTTCGATGCCCATGAATTTTGGGTCATACATTTCTCCCTCCCTTAATAAATTTCATCCTCGAAATTTACCTGAGAAGAGATGAGGATATTGCGCTCTCATAGTTTCTTCCAGTTCCCAAGTTGATTCTTCCACATTATGATTTCTCCAGAATACTTTTACTAGAGGAATTCGTTTCTTTCTCAACTCTTTCACTTCTCGAGGTAATATCTGAACCGGCTCTTCTTCATAAGATAAATCTGATCGAATTTCAATGTCTTCAGTTGGAATGATATGTGAAGGATCCGACCTATATCTTCGAAGCATAGAAACATGGAAAACATCGTGAATCTTCTGTAACTCTGGAGGTAAAGCTAGTCGATAAGCCACCCGTCTAATTATGTCCACTATTTCATACGGCCTAATAAAACGAGGACTCAATTTACCTTTCCGGCCAAATCTCAGGACTTTCTTCTAATGTGACAACTTTAGAAATACTTTATCACCAATGGAATATTCTATATCTCGTTGTTTCAAATCTGCATAAGATTTTTGTCTATCGAAGGCTGCCTTCAATCTGTCTCTAATATTCTTAACTGTTTTCTCTGTTTCTTTAATTAATTCAGACTCAATCACTTTTCTTTCATTCAATTCTGCCCAACATACAGGAGATTAACACCTTCGACAATATAAAGCTTCATAAGGAGCCATCTGATTACTAGATTGGAAACTATTATTGTAAACAAACTCGGCCAATGGTAAGTAACGTTCCCAACCTGATTCAAAATCAATGATGTAAGCTCGAAGCATATCTTCTAATATCTAAATTACCCGCTCAGACTGTCCGTCGATTTGCGGATGAAATGCAGTGCTAAAATTAAGCTGCGTTCCCAACGACTTATGTAGCTGCTTCTAAATCTCGATGTAAATCAAGGATCCCGATCTAAAATTATCGATACCGGAATACCATCTAATCTAACAATTTTCCGGATATAAATCTCGGCAAGCTTCTGTAGTGACCAATCGGTTTTAACTGCTATAAAATGAGCTGACTTTGTGAGTCGATTGACAATCACCCAGATGACACTCTTTTTACTAACTAATAATTACAATCCCGTAACAAAATCCATGGTAATGCAATCCCATTTCCACTCGGGGATAGTAATACGTTGTAACAAACCTATTGGTACCTGATGTTTTGCTTTTACCCGCAAACAAGTTAAGCATTTACCGACATATTAATCTATAATTTTCTTCATTCCTGGCCACCAATACAGTTCTTATAAACCACGATACATCTTCGTTCCACCTGGGTACAAAGCAAAAGTACTATCACGTGCTTCTCGGAGAATCACCTCTTTAATCTCAAAAGTAGCTGGGATACAAATCCAATTCCAAAACCTCAAACAATCATGCTCGTCAATACTAAAATTTTCCACCGTACCATGTTGTACCATTTCTCTTTTCTTCATTAACTGTAACGCCCCAAAAATTTAAGTATTTAATTTTTGCATGATATGGCTAGGGCTGAGCAAAACTCGATTCGACTCAAAAAAATTGAAAAAAATTTGAATTTCGAGTTAAATGAATCGAGTTATTCGAGTTAATCGAGTTATTCGAATCAACTCAAATTTTTTTTCGAATTTCGAGTTCGAATCGAGTTGAGTTTTCGAATTCGAATAACTCGAATAATTCGAATAATTCGAATATCAAACTATAATATTTTACATTTTTACCCCAAACTCCCAAACATTTTTACTTTTCCTCAAAACTTTTACTCCTTCCCACTTTCCCCAAAATTTTACTCCTCCCAACCCCCAATCTACCCAAAATCAATTTCCCACCAAAATTTTACTCTCCCATTTATTTTTCTCAAAATTTTACTCCCAAAACCCTCAAAACTTTTATTTTCCCCAAAAATTTTTACTCCCTCCCATTTTTCCCCTAAAACTTTTATTCCCTTCCCATCCCACCTTCCATCTATCCCAAACCCTCCCCCCTCCAATTTTTTTTAATATTTTCCCTCCAAAATTTTACTCCCCTATTTACTTTCTCTCAAACTTTTATTCCCCAAAACTTTTTATTTTTCCCTAAACTTTTACTTCTCACCCTTTACTCTCAAATAAAAATCAAAATTATCCAAAAAATCACTAAACATAAATAGTAATAATTTTATTTATATCTACTATTTATATTATTAAATTAAATTTCACATTTTATATTATTTATATTATTGAATTATTTTGTCATATTGAATATTTATATTAAAACTGAATTATTAATTATGCCATAAAATATTAGTGTTAAAATTTTATATTGGTATAAATTTCACATTTTATTTTTAAAATAAATTTTATTGAAAAATCATATTTTTACATTTAATATATTTTTAATTCTAAAATACATAGTGACAAGAATCAAGATAATTGAAACAACTAAGCAAGCAAAGAAGCTAACCAATATATAAAACATTAATAAATAAATTATGAAGTGATGAAAGTTAATACAAAATTTGATTAAGGTAGACAAATTTTATTACGATGGGTGACAATGGTTACAAGGACCTAAAATTATTTTTTAAAATTTAACTCGAACAAATATATTCGATTCGATTCGATTCGAATTCCATCTCACTCGACTCGATTCGAGAAAACTTCAAACAAATTTAGGATGATAAAATGAGATTCGAAAACTCGATTAACTCAAAAAATTTTTATTCGATTCAATTCGATTCGATCGAATGCTCACCCCTAGATATGGAACAAATTACTTTTTTGCCTTAATGGCTAAGTGATTTGGGTATGTGTGAGAGTGTTTGAGAAGTCTGGGTTCAAGTCTTGGCTTTTGCAAAATGTTTTAGTTTTGCTCTTAAATGAATCCGCACACTGGCATATAGGATTTATTAATAATAGTGCTTGTTTTATGACACACAAAGAGCCTATTGGTCCAGTCGTAGGTGGCGTGTGAAGTATTCTTGAGGTTTGAGGTTCGAGTCCGGTGCTGCACTATGGACATGCGATCGCTCGTGTGGTAAGCCAAACCCGTGAATCATGGGTGATAGACTGTAGAGGCCTCCATGTGCTTTTTCATGGGCTTAGGCCGTAATGGGCCATGTTAGGCCGAAATGGGCCGTGTGGGCTCAATAGGCTCATGGGCCCCACACGGATGAAATCCACGATTTGTGACAAATAATGGACTAGGCTATGTAGATCCCATAACCGTGGCAAAATCAAGGCCGAACGGGCCGCACTAGCGTGTGAGACCACTTGGGTCAAATCATGAGCCTTGGCTCATTTACATTGTTATGATCATTTAGGTTACCTAAGTCGCTCGAGGCAACTGTGGACCTTTCGAGAGGTCGACATTTGCATCGAGACCCTAAAATAGGTAAAATGACCAAAATACCCCTAAAGGATAAAATGACTATTTTACCCCTAATAGATGGAAATAACCATTATACCCCTAGAGGTAGGTTGGCTGATGTGTTCATGATTTGTATGTGATTGTTATTGAGTATGACATTCTACATACACGTATGATTTATGACATGACATACTGCATGGGCTTGGGATATTGTTATGGAGGAAGTATACTGTTACTGGCAGCTTTACTGCGATACTATTATTGGCAGCTTCACTGCGATACTATTGCTGGCAGCTTTGCTGCAATATTGGTGTGTTGGCTAGGTGAGTTGATTTTATCCCCACATGGTGTGTTAGTGGTACGGAGAGGTGTGTTGGTTGGATTGGGATGGGTTGCATTATTTCACTGTACTGTTACTGAATAGGGCTCAGGCCTAGATTGTTACTACATGTTGTATACTAACTGACTAATAGGGGATTACACACTAAGTTTTCGTAAACTCACCCTTCTCTTTTAACTGTACAAGTAATCCTCAGCCATGGCGATTTAGTGCTGCGAGGGACTCGGAGGTGGCCACACAACTACAGCTATTCTACATTTGCTTTTATTTAAATTTAAAGTTTGTGTTATGTTTTGTTTATGTAATAAGGCCATTTATGTTTGTTTAAAATTTTGATAAGGCTTTTGCTTACTTATTTTAAACTGCTAGTTTAGGAGGAGACGAATTTTCAAAATAATTATTTTTTTCAAAGACATGAAATTTAAACATTAGAGTTTTCAAAAGCTTCCGCAATTTTAGATCAACCTATTATAACAATAGCAGATAACAAGATAAACGTTTTGTTTAGTTGAATCGTTAAATAATAACAAATTGGTTTTTTTAAACTTAGAAAAGAAATGTTTACCAACAGGTCTAGTTTTCGAAAGACACTTCAATGTGACACGCCAGATTCAACCATAATGTCTAGGTCGAGTTTGGGGTGTTACATTTAATGGTATTAGAGCCAGGTTGCAAAACTCGGCTGTGGAATGAGTTTTGAAATGTTCTTGAAAAACTGTTCTTGAAATGTTTGAGATGGTTTACAAGTGTGGCACACCGAGTCTCCAGCGCCGAATCTGTAATTTTTTTTATACTATAGACTGCTTGAACTAAAATACACTGAGAAACTACTATAGATAGTAGGACTGTACTGAAACTTTTAAGTGAGAGTAAACTTAAACTGTAGGGAGACCTAGATTTGTGAAGTAAAAACTCTGATTACTGTTTTTCATAAGACGTCTGTTAATAACTAGTGGAATTACAAGCTAATCCATAAAACTTCGTAAACAGATAACACGTTATTTGATATGAGCACTAGAGGTACTCACGGAAGGGGTACACGAGGCCGCTGTAGAGGCCGAGAAAGTTCTAGGGTTGGGTCTTCGGCATCAGGCCACATGCCTAATGTTGAGGCTAATGAGGCATCAGCTTCACTGGTGACTGAGACGGGATCATACGATCGAGCAGCTGGGGATGATGCACTATCCCAAGCTATGCTCCACATTCTGGAAAGGGTCTCAAGGGTGCTGTGGGCCGTTTGTCGATTTTAGAACGACTCCGATCGAATGGAGTAGAAATATTTAGGGGTATTTTTGGAATAGCCCCTAATGTGGCTGAATACTGGTTGGAAGCCACAAAGAGAATAATGGACGATCTCGACTGTACTTCTGAGCAAAAACTAAAAGGTGCAGTGTCTTTACAGCGAGACGAGGCCTATCAGTGGTGGCTTACCGTGAGAGAGGGTACTCAGGCCGACCGATTAACGTGGGATTTCTTTAAGGTGGCATTCCAAGGAAAGTATGTGGGCGCAAGTTATATGGATGCCCGAAGAAGGAAATTTTTGAGCTTGACCTAGGGGAATAAAACTGTGGCAGAATATGAGGCAGAGTTCCTGCGATTGAGTTGCTATGCCCGTGGGGTAGTGGCGACTGAATATAAATGTTGTGTGTGATTCAAGGACAGTCTCTGAGATGAGTTACGAGTCTTGATAGCTCCGCAGAGGGAGTGAGATTTTGCTGCCCTAGTAGAAAAGGCAAAAGTTGTCGAAGACGTGAAACGATCTGAGCGCCAGAACCATGAGAAGGATAGGGGCTGATATAAGAGGGATTTAGATCCCTCGAGTTCTTCTAAAAGGCCTAAAAAGAAGGCTAGGTTTGATGGGTCAGTTCAAGCTGGGGTTCCTATTGCAAGATCACAGCCTTGTGCTGACTGTGGGAGACATCACCTGAGTGAGTACTGGAAGAAGATTGGGGCATGTTTCAGATATGGGCTTATAGAGCATCAAGTCAAGAATTGTCCTCAGAGGCCTGTTCAGATGCATGCTGTAGATGTTATAACTGGTACATTCCTAATTCATAATGTACCTTACACTACTCTGATTGACATAGGGTCTACACATTCATACATTGCATACACTGTGTCTGGCACCTTGGGTATCATATGTGAGAGCACTGATAATGAGATGACTGTGTTAAGTCCACTGGGACAGTCAGTAAGGGTAGACAAGTTGTTCAGAGATGTGCCACTAGAAGTTCAAGGATTTAAATTTCCAACGTATTTGATGGAGCTACCGTTTGGTGAAATCGACCTAATCTTGGGGATGGATTGGCTAGTAAAACACCGTGCAAGTTTGAATTGTGCTGCTAAACGTATGGTGTTGAAAACTACTGAGGATGAGGAAGTGACTGTGATTGGGGACCGATAAGACTTTCTATCTAATGTGATCTCTACATTAAAGGCCGAAAAACTGGTTCACAAGGGTTGTGAGGCGTTTTTAGCTTATATTGGTGTATCAGATTCTGAGGGTCCTTTTGTTGAAGATATCAAAATAGTTACGGATTTTTCTGATGTATTTCTTGATAAGCTCCCTAGGTTACATGCGGGCCACGAAGTTGAATTTGGTATTGAGCTTCTGCCTAGAGCAACTCCAATGTCCATCGCTCCTTATATGATAGCACCGGAGGAGCTGGTGGAGTTAAAAGCTCAAATCCAAGAACTATTGGATTGAGGATTCATTCGACCTAGCGTGTGTCCACAGGGAGCACCAGTGTTGTTCGTAAAGAAGAAAGATAGGTCCATGCACATGTGCATCGACTATCAATAATTGAATAACTGATTATCAAGAATAAGTATCCTTTGTCGAGGATAGATGATTTATTTGATCAGCTGCGAGGAGCTTTGGCTTTCTCCAAAATAGATCTTCATTCTAGGTACCATTAGCTGAGAGTTAAGAAGGCTGACGTGTATAAGACTGCATTTAAGACTCGTTATGGTCATTACGAGTAACTAGTGATGTCGTTTGAACTGACGAATGCACCAGCTGCCTTCATGAACCTGATGAATTGAGTATTCCAGCCCTACCTGGATTAGTTCGTGGTGGTATTTATAGACGATATCTTGGTGTATTTGAGAATCGAGGATGAACATGATGCACATCTTCGAATTGTTCTGTAGATTTTAAGGGAGAAATAACTATATGTTAAGTTCAGCAAGTGTGAGTTCTGGCTGCGAGAAGTGACATTTCTGGGTCATGTGGTATCTACCGAGGGGATTTGGGTAGATCCTCGACAAATTGAAGCTGTACTGGATTGGAAACCACCTAAGACCGTATCTGAGATTCGAAGCTTTCTGAGTCTGGCAGGATATTACAGACGTTTTGTTGAGGGGTTTTCTTTGATTGCTGCACCTCTGACTAAGTTACTGCGTAAAGGGGTACCACTTAACTTAACTGATAAGCTACAAGAAAGTTTTGAGAAATTGAAAAAAGTTTTAACCGAGGCCCCTGTCTTGATACAGCCAGAGTCTGAGAAGGAATTCACTATCTACAGTGATGCATCACACGTTGGTTTGGGTAGTGTGCTGATGCAGGAGGGTAAGGTGGTTGCTTATGTATCTCGTCAGCTTAAGCCTCACGAGGCGAATTACCCTTCTCATGACTTGGAGTTAGCCGCAGTGGTATTCACACTAAAAATTTGAAGGCACTATTTATACGGTGAAAAGTGTACTATCTACATAGATCACGAGAGCCTTAAGTATCTCCTCACTCAGAAGGAGTTGAATATTAGGAAGCAAAGATGGATAGAGCTACTTAAAGATTATGATTGCTCAATTGAGTACCACCCTGGTAAGGCTAACGTGGTAGCTAATGCACTAAGCCGCAGGGCTGTATCTGATTTAAGAGCAATGTTTGCTCGTCTCAGCTTGTTGGATGATGGTAGCTTGTTGGCTGAGCTGCAAGTTAGACTGATGTGGACTGAACAAATTAAGGGTAAACAGTTGTTGGATGAGTCACTGGTTCCTCGTTTCCGACAGTTTGAGCATAGGGAAACTTCAGATTTTGGGTTGAATAGTGAAGGAGTACTGTGTTTATTTGGGAGAGTCTGTGTACCGAAGGATTTTGATCTAAGGTAGTCTATATTGCAGGACGCACATAGTAGTCCATATGCTATGCATTTTGATGGAAACAATTTATACTGAGATCTTCGTGAGCTATACTGGTGGCCAGGACTGAAACGCGAAGTTACTGATTTAGTGAGTAAGTGCTTGACGTGCCAACAAGTTAAGGCTGAGCATCAGCTGCCTTCAGGGTTACTACAGCAAGTTAAGATTCCACTTTTGAAGTGGGAGAGGGTAACCATGGATTTTGTGGGTGAGCTGCCCTTAACGCCTACTAAGAAGGATTCAGTATGGATTATTGTAGACCAGTTGACTAAATCTGCCCATTTTTTACCACTCCGTACTGATTACTCGTTGCAGAAGCTGACAGTGTTGTATGTGGCAGAGATTGTGAAACTACATAGGGTACCTATTTCCATCATATCTGACAGAGACCCTCAATTTTCATCTCGATTCTGGAAGAAATTACACGAGGCTTTGGGTACTAGGTTGGACTTTAGTACTGCGCTCCATCCTCAGACAAATGGTTAGTCAGAGAGAGTGATTCACATACTGGAAAACATGTTAAAAAGTTGTGTAATGGATTTTCGAGGAAGCTGGAAAGAGTATTTGCCACTAGCAGAGTTTGCATATAATAATAGCTACCAGTCTAGTATTCAAATGGCACTGTACGAGGCGTTATATGGTCGTAGGTGTCGTACTCCTACCTGTTGGACTAAGCTGGGCGAGCGGCGAGTTCTGGGGCCAGAGTTAGTTTTTGACACCGAAGAAAAGGTAAAACTAATTCGAGACTGGTCGAAGGAAGCATCTGATAGGCAGAAGTCTTACGCGGATCTTAAACGCCGAGAGATTGAGTATTCAGTTGGGGACTTCATATTTCTCAAGGTCTCCCCATGGAAAAAGTTATTGAGGTTTGGGCGAAAGGGTAAGCTTAACCCTAGGTTCATTGCGCCTTACTGTATACTAAAGCGTGTGGGACCGGTCGCATATCAACTTAAGTTGCCTCTAGAATTAGATCAAATTCACGATGTGTTCCATGTCTCCATGCTGATGCGTTATCGCTCTGATTCCACACATATAGTACCAGTCGAAAAGATCGAGGTTAGGCCAGATCTGACCTTCGAAGAGGAGCCAATGCAGAAATTAGACTGTGGGGTTAAGGTACTGAAGAAGAAATCTATTCCTCTAGTCAAAGTGCTTTGGCGTAATCACAGTTCAGAAGAAGCCACGTGGAAGCCTGAAGAGGCGATGCATCAGTAATATCCTCATCTATTTTGACCAGGTAAATTTCGAGGCCGAAATTTCGTTAAGAGGGGGTAGAGTTGTAACGCCCCAAAAATTTAAGTCTTTAATTTTTGCATGATATGGCACAAATTACTTTTTTGCCTTAATGGGTAAGTGATTTGGGTGCGTATGAGAGTGTTTGAAAAGCCTAGGTACAAGTCTTGGCTTTTGCAGAATTTTTTAGTTTTGCTTTTAAATGAATCCGGACACTGGTATATAGGCTTTATTAATAATAGTGCTTGTTTTATGACACACAAAGAGCCTATTGGTCCAGTGGTAGGTGGCGTGTGAAGTATTCTTAAGGTCTGAGGTTCGAGTCCGGTGCTGCACTATGGAGTGTTTATTTTTATCACTTATGCTGTGAGGTGGTAGAGTTCGACTGAAATGCTGTGGAATTTGAATGGGGGAGTGAATCATGGAGAGAATAGTGGGATTGTCATGTGGTGGAGTAATTTTAGGAGAAAATCGTGGAAGTTGGGGTGATGAGTAGTGTTTGTGCCGAATTTGGTCACTAGGCACTAAGATAACCGATTTTGGGGTTTTTGGGTTTTTTTCTCTCTATCTGCTTCGATTTCAGTCAGAATTCTTTTCACTTTTTTTGCTTTTGGTCTCGAAGTTTTGCTAAGACTTTGAGTACCTCTCGGGTTTGTTCGTTTTCTTTTTTGTTTTTCCCTTTAATTCCCTTTTTATTTTGGCCGAATAGCTCTTTGCTTCTCTCCTCTGCAGAATCCTTTAATCTCTTCCCCTCTTCTCTTTGTTGTTTCTTTTCTCTCCTCTACTTTCCCAAACCTTGACCGAATAGTGTTGAGTAGTTTCGTGTTGCATCTTTCTTCTGATTTGCTTTTCTTCCTCTACCCATTTTTGGTAAACTGTTTGTCGAATATTGCTTTTCTCTCCCTCTTTATCTCTTCAATTTTGATTTCGGCTTGACAACTATTCTCTGACGGTTCAAATTCCTCGAGGAGTGAAAGAGTATCAAGTGATATTAAAGTCATCGAAACCTTTCTCTCATCACTCAATCAATGGTAAGTATGTAGGCTAGCATTCTAAAGTATAGGCCGAGTGCTTTTTATGGTTCCGTAAGTTATCATGTGTGGATTTAAACCACAGGAATAAACAATCTTGTTTAATAAAATCTGTTTGTAATGCAGATATCCATTAAAGAGATTGTAGTTAACCTTCGTCAGTGGTATAAATGGGCTAAGCCACACTTGATAATCGAGGCAAGTGTTAATTTTAGTTTTGGTTAAGGGTGTAAAAAGAGGGAGATTAACCCTATTGTTTAGTGACTAATGGAAAGCCTTGTATGAATGTAGGCTTTGGTTCTCGTGGATCTTAGTGTGTTTCCACAATCAGGTGTGTAAACACCCCACTGTAACTGAAATATGACAAAAGCCAAAAAGCCAAAAATACGGCGTTTGAGACCGCACGGGTGTGCGATCGCTCGTGTGGTAAACCAAACCCGCGAACCATGGGTGATAGACTGTAGAGTCCGCCATGGGCTTTTTCATGGGCTTAGGTCGTAATAGGCCACGTTGGGTCGAAATGGGCCGTGTAGGCTCAATGGGCTCATAGGCCCCACACGGATGAAATCCAGGATTTGTGACAAATACTGGACTAGGCTATGTAAATCCCATAGCCGTGGCAAAACCTGGGCCGAACGGGCCCACTTGGGCTGAATCATAAGCCTTGGGCCCTTTTACACTGTTATGACCATTTAGGTTACCTGAGTCACTCGAGGCGGCTGCGGACCTTTCAAGAGGTTGATATCTACACTGAGACCCTAAAATAGGTAAAATAACCAAAATACCCCTAAAAGGTAAAATGACTGTTTTACCCCTAATAGATGGAAATGACCATTATACCCCTAGAGGTAGGTTGACTGATGTGTTCATGATTTGTATATGACTGTTACTCAGTATGACATTCTGCATACACGTATGATTTATGACATGACATACTGCATGGGGTTGGGTGGGATACTGTTATGGAGGAAGTATCTTTATTACAGAGCGACTTTTTTGAGATCTTTATTCTGAAACTTTGCTACGATATTGGTGAGTTGGCTGGGTGGGTCGATTTTATCCCCACATGGTGTGTTGGTGGTACGGAGAGGTGTGTTGGTTAGATTGGGATGGGTTGCATTATTGCACTATACTGTTACTGAATAGGGCTCAAGCCCAGACTATTACTGCATGTTGTATACTGACTGACTGATAGGAGATTACACACTGAGTTTTCGTAAACTCATCCTTCCCTTTTAACTGTACAGGTAATCCTCAGCCATAGGTGATTTGGTGCTACAAGGGACTCAAAGGTGACCACACAACCGCAGCTGTTCTACACTTGCTTTTATTTAAATTTAAAGTTTGTGTTAGGTTTTGTTTATGTAATAAGGCCATTTATGTTTATTTAAATTTTTAATTGGGCTTTTGCTTAGTTATTTTAAACTGCTAGTTTAGGAGGAGACGAATTTTCAAAATAATTATTGTTTTCAAAGACACTAAATTTAAAAATTAGAGTTTTTAAAAGCTTCCGCGATTTTAGATCAACCTATTATAACAATTGTAGATAACAAGACAAACATTTTGATTAGTTGATTCGTTAAATAATAACAAAGGGGTTTTTTAAACTTAGAAATGAAATTTTTACCAAAAAGTCCAGTTTTCGAAAGACATTTCAATGTGCCATGTCAGATTCGACCATAACGTCTAGGTCGGGTTTGGTGTGTTACATTAACTTTTCATCTTCTAGTTGTGCTGCTCAGATTTGATCAAACATGATTGGCTTAACTCTTAACTCAACTAACAAACTTCCATCATCATTAATACTAAGCCGAGCAAACATTGCCCTTAATTTAACCCTACTTTTCTGCTCAATGTATCTGCTACCACATTTGCCTTTCCTAGATGATAATCTATAATACAATCAGAATCTTTCAGAAGTTCTATACATTGTCTCTGTCTCAGATTTAACTCCTTCTGTGACAGAAGATATTTGAGACTTTTATGATCAGTATAAATATAACATTTCTCACCATACAAGTAATGCATCCAAATCTTTATTGTAAAGATTACAACAACTAACTCCAAATCGTGTGTCGGGTAGTTGCGTTCATGCAGTTTCAACTGTCGAGATGCATAAGCTATTACTTTTCCATCTTGCATCAATACACAAACCAAACCATTCAAAGAAGCATCACTGTACACAACAAAATCCTTCCCCGACTCTGGTAATGTTAAAATAGGTGCCTCGATCAACATCTGCTTCAATGTCTCAAAACTCCTTCGGCACTGATCATCCCAAATAAAAGGAACATTCTTTTGTAGCAGTTTTGTCATCGGTAAGCTATCTTCGAAAATCCATTAACGAACCTTCGGTAGTACCCGGCTAAACTCAGAAAACTGCGTACCTCAAATACATTCTTTGGTGCCTTCCATTAAACAATTGCCTCGACCTTCTTTGGATCAACTCTAATCCCATCAGCAGATAAATATCCCAAGAATACTACCTCTGATAAACAGAATTCACATTTACTCAACTTCTCGTACAACTATTTTTCCCATAGAATCTGTAACACTATTCTGAGATGCTGATCATGTTCTACCTCATTCTTCAAAAAATACAGTTCATCAAATCCATGAAAGCAGTTGGAGCATTAGTTAACTCGAACAGCATCACCAAAAATTCATAATGACCATACCGAGTATGAAATGCAATTTTCGAAATATCAGGTTCCTTTACTTTCAGCTGATAATACCCAGATCTCAAATCAATCTTTGAAAATACTGAAGCTCCTTTCAGTTGATCAAATAAATCGTCAATCCGAGGTAATGGATATTTATTTTTGATTGTTACCTTGTTTAACTGCCAATAATCAATACATACCTCCATTGATCCATCTTTCTTCTTAACAAACAATATCGGGGCTCCCCAAGGTGAAATGTTCGGTCTAATAAACCCACGATCTTGTAAATCCTGTAACTGCACCTTTAACTCTTTTAATTCAGTGGGCGACATTCAATACGAAGGTATAGAGATTGGTGCTACACCTGGATACACTTCTATAGCAAATTCAACCTCTCTGTTAGGTGGTAGGCCTGGTAGTAATTTCTTATCTTTTATTATCGAAACAATACGTGTCGAGCCACTGGTACGGATGTCATTCACCTCAATTTTGTCTCCATCCTCTATCTGAATAATGAACCTCTTTTTGTAACAATCCAAAATCACCCCGTATTCAGATAACCAATCCATATATTATATCAAAATCGCTGGCATAATCAAGAAGTCAACAGAAAACATTTTATCATGTATCACGAACGAGCATCTCCGGCATACTTGATCTACGGACACAGTTTGTCTCAAATGGCTAGACACTTCTATTAAAACTCTAGACATTTCAGATTTTAATTTTCCCGACTCAACCAGTTTTGAATTCATATATGAATGTGACGACCCTGGATCAATTAAAGCATAAACAAGCTCAGAATACAATAAGAATATACATGTCACACCATCATGTGCATTGCCCTCTTCTCTTGTCCAAACCACGTAAGCCCTGGTCGGTGCTCTTGCCTTTGACTGCTGTGTAACTATGTCACTGCTTCTACGAACACCTCCACCTCTGGACTTTTGCCTGAACTTCTACCTCAAGCAATAGATACTGATCTCTGTGGTGTGGCAGGAATAACATTTTTATTCTTCGGACAATCTTTAACAAAATGATCTGTTGACCCACAACAGAAGCAGCCTCCAGTTCTTTCCAAAATTCACCTAAATGTTTCTTCCCGCAATATCCACATTCTGGAATTTTCGCATCCCGAGGTGGACCTCTTACACTAACAGTAGATACCATCGTCTGTTTCCCCCGGCTTCTGTCCCCTCGATCAGATCTAAAACTTGACCTCCAACCACCTCTGGATTCTCGAGATCTTTTTGGTAAAAAATTTTAAATAGTAATGCCAACTCGTTTCCCAGTCGATCTATCTATCTTAGGCTTTTTATCCAAACCCAACACCTGATCTATCATCTTTGCTCTCTCTACCAAATCTACAAATTCCGTAATTCAGTGTGACACTAGCTGTACCCTGATCTCATCTCTCAAACCCCACAAGAACCTCTTGCAACTATCAGCCTCTGTTGGTATGAACTCAGAAACATATCGGCTGAGTCTAGAAAATTCACGTTCATAATCTACAACTGACAGATTACCTTGTTTCAACATCAGATATCCTTGCCTCTTATCTTCGATATACAGCTCCCCAACATATTTCTTCTGAATTTTTTTTTGAAATAAGTCCCATGTCACGTGTTCTGTAGGCAGATGTCGTATTACAGATTCCCACCTTAGATAAGCTTCACCTTGTAACAGAGAAATAGCAAAGATCAAACTTTCTCGGGGGGTACATTCTAATTCTTACAGAACTCGTTTAGTTGATTCCATCCAAATCTCTGCAGTGGATGGATCAACACCCTTCAAACCCAAAAATTCAGTGGCACCATATTTCCTTATCTCTTTTATCGGGGCCCGTCTTTGAGTTGGTGCAGAAGTTGTAGCAGGAACAGTCTCCGCTACTCTTTGCAAAGCATCGGTAATAACTCTTAATATATCAGAATCATCTTTATCATTTCTTCTATCTGCTCTAGGAGGTTGATTCCTTATCAGGTTAATACTAGGTGTTACCGATTCAGTTTCATCTAACCTGTAAGATTCTCCTTCTCTGGTATACATTTCTTCATCAGTATCATTTATTCTTTCATCAGACATCTTTAATCTATAAAACGAAAACAAACAAATAGGTCAGTATCCAAAAATCCCGACTCAGTTTTGACTCAACAGTGGCATGTACATCTAGACTCAATTTCGAGCCCGATTTAGGCCGAGAATAGGCTAAACCTGATAGCTCTGATACCAACAACTATAACACCCCCTAACCCTAAACCGTTGCCAGAACAGAGTTAAGAGGCATTACAGAACATATTGGTCAATTTATGAGCAATTCACAAGTAAATAACAAACATATAAAAATTAAAATCATAAAATCCATTTTAATGGACCTTCGAAGCTAGATCACATATTCATAATGGAATGGGATTTGTTCGAGTACTCTAATTTTTTTTTAAATTCAATATAACCCTTTTATAAACATCTAACCTTCCCTGCAATTTTCAAACAACAACCAATCCAAAACCAATGGCACAACCAAAAACAATATAAACTCAAATATACTTAAATCATGACCAATTAATTAACATAGTAATTTAATAACTAAACATTCATAATATCATTCAAAATTAACTAATAACTTCATTCATTTTCCATTCTAACTTAATGCCAAATTTTAGAATATAATCTCTACCATTTTATTAAACTAATATCAAAATATGGTATACCAATTTTTTACAACCAACATTACAAGCACATCTATATAACCTATACAACTCCTAGTAGATGCCAGTTTCAATTAAGGGAGAAAACATCACCAAAATTTATGTTGGAGTCGGGATTGTTCGGATCTTTGAACCGAGACTCGGACTCCTTTCAACTGCGCACAAAAAACAACAAATGACGTTGAGTATTTTATACTCAATGGTATTACCATAATTCAAACTGTAATAACCATAATAAAATATAAATATCAAGTATATAACAATTGATTTTCTCTTACATTAATTCATTCTTAAACTATATTAGTATTAACAATACACTTTTAACTATGCATCAATTTTAATCATATGTCATAACTTTAATTACCTTTACTACATGAACATTTAGTTCATGTTTTCCATTTCCAATTTCAATTTCACTCCACATTTCATTTTTTTTCTCATTTCTTTCAATATTTTCAATAATACGATCAATCATATTCATATAAGTTCCTCATTTCAACTATTCACCCTATTAACAATCTGGACTTTGACGGATACACGGATTCCAACCCAAACACACTAATACGGCTCATTGTGCCTAAAACGGTACATAGTACCTGATCAGTATAAGACACATAAGTGCCTGAAACGACACACGAGGTGCTTAAAATACGACACATAAAGTGCCTGATATACGACACATAAAGTGCCTGATTTACGACACATAAAGTAGCTGATCGGCAAAGTCAATAAATCCCGTACTCTTCCAAATCCTATGGCAAGCCAACTATATCTGACTTAGCCCAACTAGTTAATAGGGTATTCCAAATCTCAATTAAAACTCAATTCAGTCACAATTTCTCACATTTTCAATTGAATCATTTTCCACTTTTCAATCAATTTTCAATTCACATATTCCTAATTCAATACACTTTCTCAATTCAATATGCATTTCAATTATTCACATATAATCACAATTCAATTTTCACTTTTATTTCAAGAATTCATTTTCAATATCAATTATACTTTTCCATTCACTAATCAAAACACAATTCAATACCAACACATACTTTTCTCATTCAATTTAATTTTCCAAATTCAATTCATTAAAGTCACTTACCTTATTATTTGCTTACCATACACATAATTTAAATTTAACATTAAATAATAAATAATTTGAATTATAGTAATACAAACCCAAATTTACTCGATTATTCCTCAATAACCTTCTCCTTTCCTTTGTGTGCCGATGTCTCGAGTTCCTTGTTAGCTACTGAAAATAATAATAATTTATACTATTAATTACAACATTAATTTATAATAATAGAATTTCTATGTAATTTATACTTTAATTCCAATTTAATCCTAACTAAATTTATTTACTTTTCTAATTTAATTCACACTCTATTTCTATTCAAATTTCTTCCAAACTCAAATTTATCTACTAAATTTTCAGCATATTTCACTAATTTTGAATTTTCCTCAATTTAGTCCCTACAACATAAAACTTATAGCTTACTTTACAATTTAATCCTTTTATCAATTCTAACTAGAAATTCTATCAATCAAACCCCTAATTCAACAATTTGTTCAACATGAATCATGTTCAAAAATCTAGGAATTTTCAAAACTTTAACTTAAATTCAACAAAACTTTGTTCTAAGACTTCTAAAACATCAAAATAAAAGAAGGACTTGATTGACTTACCAAATTAAAGCTTAAAGCCTCAAACCCTAGTTTTTCCTTTTATTTTTATTTTTCTCCTTTCTCCTGCTCTGTTTCGAAATGCTCTCTGCTTCTTTATCCTTTCTTTTTCTTTTGTTTCGTTTTTATTTCTTTACTTTCTTTTATTTACTTTATTGCTTTAATTATAATAATATAATAATATATATTTACTTAATTAATAAGTAATACATATTTCGTTATTAAATACATGTTTATTATTATTACACATATATTTACCAACACCACCTACTTGTCTATTATCATCACCATACATTTGTCTTTATTTAATTTATTTTCTTAATATAATAATTATATTAAATTAATTTAACATAATTTATATCTAAATAATAAATTTTATAATTATAATATAACATAAAAATCTTAGATTTTTATTACATATATGTCGCATCTTTTCTTGTTAATGGCTTAATTGCCATTTTAATCCTTTTATTTTTATTAATCTATAATTCAACTTTTACCCTAATTCAATTTAGTCCTTTTCCTCATTTCTCTTAATTAAACTAAATTAATCTAATTAAAACTTAATTAGACACATTACTAGACTCATAAGTACTCCTAATAATTATTTGTGGACTCAGTTTACTAAGACGGAGGCCCAATATTGCACTTTTTCGATGCCCATAAATTTTGGGTTATTACAAGTAATCTTCGACTACATTTGAGATTTAATAACATTGAAGTCTTTAGAAGTCACCTTGTCGTCCAAAATTTTGAGCATTATAAGCAAATACTCATTCTTGAACATGTTGTAGAGGATAAATGATTACCTGAATAATAACGAAAACTATTAAAGTAAAAAAGAAATGAAAATTAATAAAAGAAAATTGAACCTAATTACAAGATAATAAAGGAAAATCACAAAACAATTAATAAATTTGAAAATAAAATAAACCAATTTGCAATGAATAATATCACAAAAAATGATTAAGGCAACAGTCCTCGGCAACGGCGCCAAAAACATGTAACATGTAGGTTTGTGCAAGTATACAGAGTCGTTATCAAGTAATAAGTAAGTATAAGAGTTATTGTCTCCACAGGGACTGTGTTTGTTAATCAAATAATTGCAAAAATTATGAATTTACAAGTTGGTAAAAAAAACGCAATAATTTGGGGTGATAGATATTAAGATCAAATTAATTAACTAAGTGCAAATTAATCTAAATGCAAATAAAATGAAATGCAGGGTGATGGTTTAAGAGTGATTTTAACAAGTTAACAACAATAACATGAATAAGCTAAAATAATTACAACATTTGACTCAGTTCATTTTTCATCATGCTTAATAATGTTCCGAAAAAATTCCATGGCAACTCGATCATTCATTCACTTGGAATCTAATATAAGCTTTTTTCTAATATTATACTTAGAAAAGCATGTATATTTCTATGTCCATATTTAATTAAGGATTCTTTAGAATTTATGTGAAGTAATAGGGACGAATCAGGATCTAAATTAAGCAAGCACCTTTCAATTATCATGTCCATTAATTGTCATCTGGTTATGATTGATCAACTAATTCTAATGCATTCAAACATGTTTTAATGCATGAAATACATAAATTATTTTAATTAGAAGCATGAACAACTGAGGCACAGAACATCATAAACATGAATCAAAATGAACTTTATCAAATTAATGTAATCATTCTAGCTAAAACAAAATTAAGCTATCATTGTCAATGGGAAAACATCGAAACACTTTGCAAACATGTTGAATAACTAAGAACGAAATTAAAGAATATGAAAGAAGAAACTCTTCATGATTTTGGCGATTCGTTGAAGATCGATCGTGGTGGCTTCCTTCCATTCTTGTGGTTTCTCCTTCTTAAATTACTCCTCAATGTGGCCAGCCAAAAGAGTTTTTCTCAAGGAAAATGCTAGCTAAAGGGAAGAGGGGAAATGGAGGGCTTATGCGTGGAAGAGATGAAAGGAAGATGAGAGCAATATGAGTTGAGAGATAACTGGAATGGGAAATGAGGGGTGGTATTTATAGTAGAGGAATGGTTAGGGAGTTTGCTAAAAATAGAATGAAGATCCCTTGAAATACTCTCTTGCTTAGCCAGCCATGAAATGTGGAGGAAAAGGTTGGTGGTTGCTTGATTCATGCTTGATTTCATGCATGAATCATGCAAGGGGTTGGACAGTTTCTTGGGTATTAGTTGGGGGCTGATTTCTGATTTTTTTTCACAAGTACAAGGACCTCCAAATTAATTATCTCGAAGCTAATTTGGGTTGCTCTTGATGTCTTAGCCGAATTGGACTACTTTTCCCCCTATTTGGACAGTTTTGTGACCCAAATAATTATCAAACTTGCTCTTCTCAACAAGACAACTTCAATTAGATCAAATTGACTTCTCTTGACTCAATTTATTGTCTTTGTTGTCCAATTGAGGTGGAGTATAACTCATGTTCATGTATGATTTAAATAAGCTCCCACACTTATTAATTCAATGGTCTCACTACAACAATTAAAGCACAAAAATTACTATGTAACAGAAGATAGTTAAATTATGCAAAATTTAATTCATAAATTCATAAAATTATATACTTTACTAAAATTATGCTTATTGTCTCAATATGAAAAAAATCACCCAATTAAATATCCAAATTCTTGATATTAACATAAATTCTAAGTAAAAGCTCCCACACTTATTAATTCAATGGTCTCACTACAACAATTAAAGCACAAAATTACTATGTAACATAAGATAGTTAAATTATGCAAAATTTAATTCATAAATTCATAAAATTATATACTTTACTAAAATTATGCTTATTGTCTCAATATGAAAAAAATCACCCAATTAAATATCCAAATTCTTGATATTAACATAAATTCTAAGTAAAAGGTGATATACACTATAAAATATCTATATAATTTAGAGTTTACACAAGTCTTATAGCATTTCAATCTATAGATACAATTCAACTCAATTCAATATCATTCAATCAGTATCACCACATATATATACTTTAGTTACATTATTCAATTATCGTACAACATATCAATTTTGAATATATATCACAATTTCAGTCATTCAATCCTATATTTCTAGCACAAAACATACTACCATTCATTCATAGTTATCAAACATATACATCATTTATAGAAATTCAGTCTCTTATATCCATTTCTATTCACAACACATGTCATCATTCAATCATATTTTCTTTTAATCCGAATAGCCCGATGGACTATATAATAAACAGATATAGATACGCGAGTAACCACCAAAACACACAAGATTGCTCACTCTAGCCATAACTCGAAAAAACGCATATGAGTACTGAAATGCTAAGCCTGTAGGCATCACATTTTATAAGACATTACATCCCTCTAGAGCACACCAAAGTCTCCATAGAGACAAACAGTAACAGTGATCTCCGTAGAGACAAATCTCGGTAATCCGCAACAAATGCTAGATTCCAGTTTAAACAATGAATTCTCCTTACATCCATATCATCTTATAACATATCTCGTACAACATGCAATAAACCTATTGGGATGTCAATTATATCCTATCCTTTCATACGTTCATCCGGGTATATTTAACACATTAGTTCCATTATTTCCAATTTTGTCCATTTCTCACATTTTTGTACCTTTTTGTAAACAATCAAAATATTTTCACATAATATTAATTTATAAATAAAACACGTACATTACATTACATACTTAACTATGCCATATGAACTTACCTGCAAAAAATGCTAACGAGTTGAAGCGTAGGGACTAATCAATAATATTCCCTTTTCCCCGATTATCTACCTATTGATTCAAATCTTGATCTATATGCTAATTCATTTTAATTTATCAGTTTCAAATACCTTATAACAATTTATTTCATGCATATGGTAGTCCAAGTTCATTTTATAGAAATTTCCTAAAGTTTTGCATTTTATTTAAGTCAGTCCCTAAAATCGAAACAATCATATCTTTCACAATTAAACCTCGTTTTACAATCCAATTTCAATCACATCCTTCCATCGCCATTTAATATCTATAATTATAGAAATTCCATGCTAATTTTGAATTTTTTTCATTTTAGTCCCTATGTTCGAAACTAACAACTTTCACTTTACCAATTAGTCCTTTTCCAAAACTAAGCTTAAAAGCTAACCATTTAACATCAAAAGCTTCAAAACTCATCAATGGAAACATTCCAAAATTTCAACAGTTTTACAATGTAATCCCGGGCTAGCTAAATCAAAAACATAAAATTTATGAAAAAAACAGACTTTGAACCACTCACCATGCAAGGCCAAATGTTGGAGAATTTTATAAAGCTTTCATTCTTTCCTTCAATGGTGAAGAATTAGTGGGGGGAGAAGAGAATAATGTCATTTCTCTTTCTTCCCACTTTTATTTCTTTAATTTATGTTATAATTTCATTATTTTAACTTTATTTTTTAATAAAAATACTAAAAAGTCCCAACGGTCTACTTAAAATTCAAAAATGGTAAGTCCTTAAGCAAATAAAAATCTATAGCGATTAACTTTTATGGTTTTTACGATTTAGTTCTTGTACCTTAATTACTAATCGTTCAACAAAATTATCGGACAAAAGTCAATATAACATTATATTATACTCTTAAATATTAATTAATAATATTTATGGACTAGATCATCAGAAAAATAAGGTTCCAAAACTATCGTTTTCGACACCACTAAAAAGCAGGCTGTTATATATACCATGTCTAAACTTGATCTAATTGTTATTTTACACCTTTGGTTAATTGCAATTTAAGTCCTCAACTCATCTCCTAATTAAAAATCTATAACAATTGGACTTTTATAATTTAGTCCTTGGGCCATAATTAAACAAAATTTCGACTAAATTACTTATCGAAATTCTAATTCACTTATATAATAACTTCGAGAATATTTTATTAAATATTTATGGGCTCAATTTACGAAAATAGGATCCTGAAACCGCTTTTTTCGACACCATTAGAAACCGGGTTGTTATAGCAACACTCCCAAATCATCAACTTTTTTTAAAAAAACAATTTTTTTGGGTGCCACCACTGTGTGTTAGGCGAGACTAGTCTATGTTTTTCAAAATAACTGTTAAAAATACGAGTATTTAGAGAGGAAAAAAATGTTTTTTTTTTTTTGTGTTAGTAAATTTAAAAAGAAAACTGTTTCTTGGTGTCATTGGTGTGTTAGGCAGCACCAGTGGTTCATAGGTGAAATAGGAAAAAAGATGAAAATAAACAAACGAAATTGGAAAAAAAAAACAAAAAAAATAAAGGGAGAAGCTCGTGACTGATGCTTGCTTCATAGGTGGTTCTTGTCTTCTTGGATTGTCAGTGTCACCATCTTTGGATGAAATACTATTTCAAAAAAAATAAAGTTAGATGAGATGAGAGAGGAAAAAAGAGATATAAGAGAAAAATAGAGGGACGAGAGAGAGAGAGATATGGGAGAAAGATAGAGAGACGAGAAAGGGAAAGTCAAATATGGGAAATAAAAGAAAATAACAACTATGTAAAATAGAGATATGAAAGGAATTGAATATTTTATGAAAATAGATAATCAAATATGAAAATGAAAGAGAATAACAAATATAGAAAATAGACATATGAAAGAGAATTTCCTATTTTATGGAAAATAGAGAATCAAATATGGGAAATGAAAGAGAATCACAAATATGGAAAATAGAGATATCTATTTTCACAAAATATTAAATTCCCTTTCATATCTCTATTTTTCAATTTTATTATTCTCTTTCTTTTTCATATTTGATTCTCTATTTTCCATAAAATATTAAATTTCTTTTCATATCTCTATTTTCCATATATATTATTCTCTTTCCTTTCTCATATTTGATTATCTATTTTCCACATATTCTTTTTTCCTTTTCCATTCAAATTTTCCTTATTTTTCTCAATTGAAAACCCTAATTGTCGTATCCAGTTGCCTTTTCTATTTTTTATTTTATTTATTTTCTTTCCCTTCTTCTTCTCAATTGAAAACCCTAGCCACTGTACTCAATAGCCACTAGTGCCTAGGGGTGTGCATAATTCGGTTAAAATCGAAAAAATTCGGTTAATCAGCCAAATTCGGTTAATTGGTCAGTTAATCGAATTTTTTCGGTCGGGGGTCTGTTAATTATTTTTTAATTTTTCGACGGT
This sequence comes from Gossypium raimondii, assembly GCF_025698545.1. Classification (NCBI taxonomy): domain Eukaryota; kingdom Viridiplantae; phylum Streptophyta; class Magnoliopsida; order Malvales; family Malvaceae; genus Gossypium; species Gossypium raimondii. Next base: position 26,901,899 of record NC_068566.1, on the reverse strand, counting down.
TAATTCGGTTCGAAACCGGTCGGTTAACCGATTTTTTCGATTTACCCGAATTTTGCTGTGTAACTCAGGCATTTTATCGAACAGTTCACGTGCCATTTCAACATCCCCAATTTTATTAAACCCAGCAATGATCGACGTCCATGAAACCACATTCGACGACAACATTCGACTAAACACTTCGTTAGCAACCTTTATATCTCCACACATTGAATGCATATAAACTAATGAATTCTGCACATAAACATCGTTTTCAAACCCATGTTTTACAATTGAGATAAATTGTTGCAGGATTCGAGTAATAAAAGCTTTGGGTTCTTTAATCTTAATGAGTTCAACACTTTGTTGCTGATATTGATGCTGTTATTCATCATCTGGTTATTAAAAATTTGTTTATGTTAGACAAAACCCATGAATTTTTAAGGATGTTTTTCGATGCATTATATTATTTAAAAACAAGACTGAAGAACAAAAGCAGAGCTTTAAAAAAAATTCCGGAGCCTTATTATCATGGGCCTCAACCAGGTCAAATTAAACCTGGCCCAATTTATTTTCTCTCCTCCAAGAACCAAACTTTTTCTCAACACTCAGCACACTAGCATAGCAGCCGACTTCCATAGTTTCACTAACACCCCTAAATCCCTAATATTCTCAATCTCAGTCGAATCAGGAAAACCCACCATTTTCACACCTTTTTGCTGTTCATTTCTATTCCACCACACCAATACCCAGACCCAGGTTTGCTTTCTTCTAATTTCACACCTTTTTGCTGTCCATTTCTCTTACTGCTAGACATTTATGTTTTCAGCTTCATTTTTCATCAATGTAGTTTTTCCTTCTCTTTTACTCTTTCTTTTTTCTAAAAAAAATAGTTTTTCTTTTTATTTCTGGGTTTTGCTTACTTTTATTTTAGTAATAATGTCTCTTTTTGTGCTTTTCTTTCATTATTATTTTAAAAAAATCTCATTTTCTCTCTTGATTTTCTTCTAGGAAAAGAAAATGTTAGAATTTATAACTATCTCTGTTGATTTTCTCTGTTGATTTCCTTGAACTCCAAAAGCTTGTTTATAACTATCTCTCACTGGAAAAGAATAAAGGCAAAGTTAGAATTTATCTATATTTAATATATAAACCATAACCTAATCTCCTATGATAATGATAACCTTAATTAACATTTGCCTTACATTCTGTTGATGATGTTGCCTTACTTTCTTTATTATTTATTATTTTAAGTTAATGTTTTTCATTGTTAAATATTTATTAGTTGAAAAACTATGGCATTTGCGTATACTATTGTTTTAATTTTTCCTTCATCTTTATAGTTAACCTTTATCGTAGTTTAATTACTTTTTATTTGTAATTAAGGATAATTTAATAAAATTTACTTTTAAGAAATTTTATATTGCATTAATTAAATAACAAAATCCTATATTATAGTCAAGTCTTATTGCTACAAATAATCTATTTTCTTTCGTAAACTAAATAAGTTAACTTGAGTTTAAAATAAATAATTAAATGCGAACATTTGAATCTTAAAATATTTAAAATTAAAAATTGTAATCATATCTCCGAAAAGGTCAGTAAAATTCAAAAGAATGTTATTACTGAAATTTGGCCCTTCATAAATAAAACATGCAATTTGGCTGATTTAGCGCTTAGTTGATGTCGATGTTTATCAAACACTCATATTCATGATTCAGTCGTATATGTTATTATTTAGAATAATGAACACCTTAATTATCAAATGAATATTGGGTTCACATTGATGATCATTTTTCATTATGGGAAAACAACAATAATTTTATTTCTAACTACAATTTTCTCCACCCAAATCTCCTGCAGAAGCATATTTATTTAATTAGTTTGACTTTACTTGGGCTTTATCAACAAATTTAATTGATTAAGTTGAATACCGAAGGGTGCAGTGCATGTGTTCCATAATGATCTAAATAATATTGCATCAATTTAATTAAGTTTTTGGATTTTGTAAATAATATTGTCCTTGACCCCAAGTTTGTCGTATTATTTTAATTTATTATATACTTCTTTTCTTGCAGAATGTGAACCGAACCAACATCTATTGAGGGTAGTGTTACACCTCCTACTTCAATAGATTCTAAAAATTTGGGAGTTGGAGCTTCAATCCAAACAAAAGGGACTACCAGGAAAAGAAAAGCCACTCCTCAAAGGCCAGAAGTTTGGTCTCACTTCACTAAGATTATGAGGGTGCAAGTAAGGCTAAATGTAATTATTTTCAAAAGGAATTTTGTTGTGATATGAAAAAAAATGGTACAGGGTCATTGAAATATCATATTGGTTCATGTAAGAAAAATCCTAGTAATGTTGTTGACACTAGTCAAGGACAACTAGTTTTACCTAGAAAGGGAGTTGAAAGGGGGAAATGAATCTTTCAACTTGGAGATTTGATCAAGAAGCATGTAGGAAAGAATTAGCACAAATGATTGTGATTGATGAATTACCTTTCAAGTTTGTTGAAAGTGAAGTTTTTAAGAAATTTATGTTTGTGGCATGTCCTAGGTTTCATATTCCTTCACGAACTAAGGGTTAAGATAAAACAACTTTTGAGAAGTTCTTATTCTAAAGTTTTCTTAACTACTGACACATGGACTTCTTTGCAAAGACTTAATTATTTGTGTATCACTGCTCACTTTATTGATAACGATTGGAAATTAAATAAAAAAATTTTAAACTTTTGTCCAATTTCTAGTCATAAGGGTGAGTCCATTGGGATGGTGATTGAGAAATGCTTGTTGAATTGGGGGATTGATAAGTTGTTTACTGTTATTGTTGATAATGTAAGTTCAAATGATGTTGCTATTGGTTATTTGTGAAAGAAATTTAACCCTTGAGGAGGTTTATTTCAAAATGGTAAATATCTTCATATGAGATGCATGGCACACATTGTGAATTTGATTGTTGTTGAAGGCTTAAAGGAAATGAATAAATCTGTTGAATGTGTTATGGGGCTGTTAGATATGTGAGACAATCTCCAGCTAGATTACAAAAGTTTAAGGAGTGTGTTGTGGTGGAAAAGATAGAGTGCAAGAAGATGTTGCGTCTTGATGTTTGTACTAGGTAAAATCGACCTACTTAATGTTAGACACTGCTCATAACTTTGAGAGAGCTTTTGAGAGATTTGAGGAGCAAGATACAAACTTTATGGCTGAACTTGAAAGGGGAGAGGGTTGGCCTAGTGTGGATGATTGGGATAATGTTAGAAACTTGAGGGATTTCTTGGAACACTTTTATGAAGTCACTTTGCGTATATCTGGCACTTCATATGTCACGTCCAATAATTTTTTTGATGAGCTTTCTGAAATTGATATTCTTTTACGAGATACTCAGTTAAATAGTAATGTTGATTTCAATGTTATGGCCATCAAGATGAAAGAGATGTATGATAAGTATTGGGGTGATATTGATAAGATGAATTTGCTTATGTTTGTTGCTTGTGTTTTAGACCCTAGACAAAAACTGAAGTATCTTGAATTTGCACTTATTGAAATGTCTAATTCTAAAAAAGCTTGTGAAATGACTCAAAAATTGAAGGAATCTTTGTATGAATTGTTTGATGAGTATAAGCCTCCAGTTCATAGTACTTATAGCTAATTGAGTGTTCCAACACATGTTTCTCTTAGTGAACCACAACAAAAAATGGAAAGGCGATTGCAAGCTTTGTACAAAAAGCGTGAGTTGGAAATTTGTGGTGAGGGTAAAACATCTGAGTTGGATAAATATCTAGCTGAGACTAATAAGGAATTTGTTGAAGATTTTGATATTTTATTGTGGTGGAAAGTGAACAACCCTAGATTTCCCACTCTTTCAAATATGGCTAGAGATGTGTTAGCTATACCGGTTTCTACAGTTGCTTCAGAGTCTGCGTTTAGCACCGGGGGACGTGTGCTTGATCAATATAGGAGCTCTTTAACTCCTAAAATTGTACAAGCTCTTGTGTGTACTCAAGATTGGATTCGAAAATCATCATCACAAGAAGACATCAAAAAAATTAAAGAACAAATCCAAGAGCTTGACAAGATTGAAAATGGTATATTTATTGTTTTATTTTAATAGTTTCAATTTTTTTACCATATCACTCCTACTTATTTAATTGATTCATTGTTTAGACTTTTCTTGGAATGCATTAGAGCCTACCCTAAATTCATGAGCTTTCGTGAGTTGAAAGGTATGCTTACTATCTTATTCTTGTTAACTTATAATCTATTCGTTTGTTTATATTATTTTATTTTTTTAAATGTGTATATTTCTATTATATGTTAAATTTTGCACATGTTCTTTTTTTAGGTTTAATGCAAATGGAGATCTTTTGGGAGAAGAAATGGATACAAATGGAGAATATTAAAGACTTACATTTTAATTATGTGTTAATTTCAAGACTTATGTAATGTTTTTAATTCTGTAGTGATTCAATTCGGTTAATTCGGTTAATTCAGTTAATTCGGTTAATTCGGCTAATTCGGTTATTTTTTAACCAAAAATAAAAAAATATAATTTTCGGTTAACCAACCGAATTAGCCGAAAAAATTTAGGTTCGGTTAATTTTTTTTGTAAAAAAAATTCAGTTTGGTTAACGGTTAAAAATTTTGGAAGGTCGGTTAATTCAGTTAACGCTATTTCGGATCGGTTAACCGGTCGGTTAACTCAGTTAACGAACGCCCCTAGGTGCCGCCGTTTATGGTGGCCTTTCGTTCTAATTTCGACACCAAAGAAGAAATTCCCTCATTCTTGTTGATTTCTATGGTTTAGATCTCCTAATAGCCAACTCCAAGTATTCTAAAACAATGACCAAAACTTTGAACTACTCTTTCTACAATGGTTTTTTAAAAAATATCACCAATGCTAAATGACATGACAGTAGCACCTAAAAAATATATTTTTTAAAATATTTTAACGAGTATTGCCTAACATATTGACAGCATCGAAAAAATATAAATTTTTTAAAAAATATTTATTGGTATCGCCTGCCATACTAACGACACCCAAAATTAAAAAAAAAAGTTTCTCCGGTGCCGCCAAACAGACCAGCAACACCTATTAAAAAATATTTTTTCCCCTTTTTCCCTCCTTGAATACCTGTATTTTTAATAGGTATTTTGAAAATTAAATATTGGTGTCGCCTGACATAGTGGCGGCACCCAAAAAAAGTATTATTTTTAAAAAGGCTTAAGGGTGTAAAAACCCTCAAACTTAAAAAAATAAAATTAATCCCCTGCTTTTTTTTTTGCACTCAATTGTATATTTGAACTTTCAACATTCATAAAAAAATACCCTCAAACTTTTTCAAAAAAAGTAATTAAACCCCTTTTTTTGCACTCAATTGGATACTTGAACTACTAAAATGCATCAAAAAGACTCTCAAACTTTTTTTTTCAAAAAAGCAATTAAGCCATTGCTTCTTTTTTTTTTTTTTTGCACTCAATTGCTAAAATGAATCAAAAAGGCTCTTTAATCGTTAATTTTAACGGTTGATTGTTAAAGCTAACCGCCCCTAATTTTTTTTAGTTAAAGTCACTGTCACAACCACGTTGTGACATTGGCAAGAAATGATAAAAAAATAAAATTAGAAAAAGATTATAAAAATCGTAAAAAATATAAAAAATTGTAAAATTAATAAAAATAGAAACAATTATAAAATATATAGAAATATAGAAAAATATATATAATTTTATAAAGTCGTAAGAAAATGATAAAAAATGTAAAGAATTATAAAATTCGTGAAAGAATTATAAAAATTATCATACTAAAAGAAGTATTTTATAATTTTTAACTTTTATTTATTTTTTTTATCATTTTTTACCACATGTCACGTTGTGTTGCGACACATCATAGCTTTAACTGAAAAAAATGGGAATTGTTTACTTTAACGGTCAACGGTTAAAGTTAATGGTTAAATGGCATTTTTTATGCATTTTATAAAAGTTTATTATTTTTTATTTTTTTACGTTTTATATATATTTCTATTTTTTATTAAATTTTAAATATTTTTAATATTTTTTATTAAATTTTAAATTTTTTATAACTTTTATTGATTTTTTTATATTTTTTTGTCATATGTGATGTGGTGGGTGTGACACGGGGTGGCTTTAACTGAAAAATATTAGGGGCAGTTAATTTTAACGGTCAACTGTTAAAGTTTATGGTTAAAGTCTTTTTTATGTATTTTTGAAATTGAGTGAAAAAAAAAGGCTTAATTGCTCTTTTTGAAAAATTTTGAGGGTCTTTTTTATGCATTTTGACAATTCAAGTACCCAATTAAATGGAAAAAAAAACAAGGGCTTAATTTTTTTTTTAAGTTTGAAGGCCTTTTTAATACATTTTGAAAATTAAAATACCCAATTGAATGGAAAAAAGAGTAGGAGCTTAATTTTTCTTTTTTTTTTTAAGTTTAAGAGTTTTTTACACCCTTAAACCTTTTTAAAAAGTTGATGATTGGATCATCATTAAGGGGCAGTGCCACCAGTATGTTAAGTGACACCGGCGAACACAGTTGAAAATGGGTCATTTTTTTACATAAATTTTGTAAATAATTAATTATTTTGAATCAATTGAGAAAAAAAATATTATATACTTAAATAGGAAAAGCAATATAGATGAAGACCAACTCTATATTTAAGCCTTTACATAATGTGTTATAATTATTTAAGTTTAGTTTTAAATTATTTAGATAAAATAGTACAATAAAAATATATTTAAATAACACTTGTTTACTATAATTAAAATTAAGTATTTAAATCCCAATGGCAGCATCAAATCTAGTAAACAACAAACACCTATACTCGTTTGATATAAACAGTTGGTTGATTAATATTCCAACTAAATTATAATTAATTGAATTTTGTGAAATTCATTAACTGAAATTTGTACATTCTTTCAACTCAAAAAGTTTAAAAGAAAAAAAATACACACAATATCAAAACTAAATTAAAACATAATGACAATGAAATATTTTGTGCTGATCTTGAAATGAGAATGAAATTGAAAAGAAAAACTTTTGTTAAACATATTAGGTTTATATTTTATTGATTTTTAATCGAATTAATCAAAATTTAAATTTTAAAAATTAGTGATTGATCAATTAAATCTATTAAAATGTATGTAATTATAAAAATAACGCATTTTTAATATTTGATGTCCATGTTGTATGGTACATACGAAAGGTTATAGTATCCAAATTAAAAACAACATAAAATCATGATTCAAAGCTCCTTCAAGTTTATATCTAAAATTGAGCTTTCCATTTAGGCGAAGTAAGAGAATATAATAAAGCAGTGGACAAACTGGGTCGTCAACACCCAGGATTCTTGTACAATATTGGGCTTCCTGCCCTTGGTAATTCCTCAAAAACAAATTTACTCTTAACATATTAAAAAATATATAATATAGAGGTATGGTATGGATTTTATTTTTTTTAAATTGATTATAATTTTTATCATTTATTATATTAATTATTGTGATACTATATTAAAATAAAATTAATCAATTTAACTATATTTTAAAAAAGTTAATAAAAAAATAACATCATTTTATGATGTTAAATCAATACTTGTAATAATACTTGTAAAATCTGCCCATTTAGTATACTAAATTACCAAAAAAGTTTTTTTTAAATTATTGAAATAGATCGAATTTTTGAAAAATTATAGGAATGGGTCGATTTTGATAAAACACTTCTAGCTGGAAATATTTTCAAGGAAAACTCGGAAAAACACTTATGGTGGAACGCTTTTCCCCGTGTTTTTATTAGGGTTTTTTGGTTGTTTAGGATTTTAAGGGTTTAGGGCTTTAGAGTTTTAAATTGATAAAAATTTTAACTTAATAATTGTAATAATTGAATTCAATATTTAAAATATTCGTATTACACCAATCGTATCTTATTTTTGATTAAAAATAGAAACTCGAAGTACTAAAAAAATATTTTTGAAGAGATATCTTCTAAAAGAATATCTCAAGATTCCCTCTACCGCTGAGCAAGCACAAGTGACCAACATGACCTCAAACCTGGTTGAATGCATCAATTCCATTTTCAAGGGAACATGCCATTTGTTGATAACCTTAGTTGTGAAAGAGACATACTTCCATTTAGTGGAACTGTTCCCAAAGTGAGCAGCGAGTTATGTTGGGCAATTGTAGGGAGGCCACATATGGTGCTCGAATGTGGTGAGACAAATTAAGAAGGCTAAGACACGAGCGAACTGCATGCACTTAGTGTGTCACTCTCGTGAAGACCTATAGTTTCGGGTAACAGAGTTCGACAGACCGAACCAAGGTATTGCTGGGGGAGTGTACTGTATACACTTGAGAAATAGGACTTGCGACTACAGGAGATTTGACTCACTTCGTTTTTCATGTGCTCATGCAATTGCAGCTTATAGCAATCAACGCCTAGATCCCATGAGCTTTGTGGACCAAGTGTACAAATTAGAAAAGTTGTACAACGTGTGGAGACACGTATCCCCACCAATCCCAGATGAACGTATGTGGCCGCCTGTATCGAGCATTCCATTTAAGTTGTTACCAAATAGAAGATTACGTCACAAACCAAAAGGTCAACTGTCGTCTACTCGAATATGCGACAACATGGATATTCAGGAAAGGTCAAACCAACCAAGGTTATGTGGGTGGTGTAGGAACCCGGGCCATACAATGTCGTCATATACACATCAAAAAGACTATGAAAACTAGAAAACTAATATCAATTCTATTATAATATGTAAACGCACGGTTTTGTGAAATGATAACAAATATCAGCTTTTCATTTTGTAAAATTATAACAAATTACAACTTTAATTTTGTAAAATGATAACAAATATCAGATTTTCATTTTGTGAAATTATAACAAATTACAACTGTCGAAACCATTTTTTTTTAAATCGACTTTGATTTAAAAACGAAAATGGAGTTGCCACCAATCCTTTTTATTTAGGTGTGATCGGGTCACCACATAATTTAGTCATTTTAATAAAAGTTTAAATTTACTAAAGCAATAATTTTTTGTCTACAAAATCCAGAAAATGGGCTCGGGAGTCAATTACGCACGAGGAAGGATTAGCACCCTCGATACGCCCAAAATTGGTACCTAGTTTATTACTTAATGTCTTGGTGTCAAAAACTAAAAACTTGAAAAGAATTTAAAATACAATCTCTCTTTATATTGTGTTATTTTAAAATTACTCGAATAAATCAAAATGTGTAAAATGTCTCCTTATCTCGAAGTAACAAGATGTCACATCCTGTAAGTTAGGACACGACACCTCGTATTTTTGAGAATAAGCTTGCCTTTTATTTTTTTTATTTAAACCTCATTTATTTTAATTTTAAAAGGATATTCGGTTATTTAGGTTCAACGTGAGAAAAATCAAAACCCAGTAAGTTAGGGCACGACTTCTCGAATTTCCAATTACGGAATACTGCCTTTATTTTCAGAATTTTCTTTTTTACGAATTTGGATAAAATTAATGTAATATTAAGATTGATATATGAATAAAATGTTAACCTAATGAATGACAACAATATAAATGTACTAATAAGCAATTCATAATACATATCACTTTAATATCAATATTAACAATCAAAGAAAAATAAAATAAATAATAACGATGATAACAAAAATAGTTTTAATGACAAAATATGCATGAAATGACAATACCAATTTTAAATATAATGAAGACAAATAAATAAATATGTAAATAAACATAGAAGAAAATATTATATATAATATTGAAAATAAAGGACTTAATTAAAGTATAAATGAAATTATGGGTGCAATTTGTAATAAGATACATAAATAAATAGTAATAATAATAAATATAATTAAATATGGTAAAAGAAAAACAGAAAATAAAAAAATGTATAAATATAAATAAATAAATAAATACAAAGAAAAGTAAAATATTGAAAGTAAGGGACTAAATCAGAATCTGAGCCAAATTTAAAGTAAAAATTATAATAAAATAAATAGATTAAGTAATAAAATAAAGTAAAGGACTAAAATCAAAAGCACAAAAACAAGCGGGGACTAAATAAGAAATTAGCCCTATCCCCAGGACACGTGTCCTTTCCTCTGCAGATCAACAAACTGGGGACTAGATTGAAGCACAAAAAAATCAGTGGCCAAATTTAAAAAAACCCAAAAAGGTAACAAAGGACTAAATTGAAGCTCATCGCAAAATCGGAAGGGCTGATTGCACAAACCTACCCTTTGTTGAAAACACGCGGATCCTGAGGTTGGAGCAGGTTGGGTTTCGGGTCATAGGCCAAAACGGCGCCGTTTTGAGGCTACTGAAATTAGCCCTATACGACGTCATTTACATAGCCTATAAATACTACGTTTTTTTCTATTTCATTCTATTCTTTCTTTCAAGAAAAAAACCAAAAAAACTCTTTCAACTCTCTCCCTCCCCTCCAAGTCTGGCCTTGGGCTCCGGTCGCCAGACCGTCGGTCATCGGCAATGGCGCCGCCGTCTATGGTGGCCGAAAAATAAAAAAAAAGGTTCCTTTTTTAAGCCCTTCGCCTTCTCGAGCCTAGATCTGAGGGTAAAAATACTCGAATAACCCACCAAAATTTAAAAAAGAGAGAAGAAAAAAAACAAAAAGAAAATAAATCAAGAGACCCAAAACGACAGGTAAAATTCTGATTTTTAGTTGTTGTTTTTTTCATTTTAATTTGAAAATAAAAATAAAATGCAACCTCTTTTTTCTTTTGAACTTTGATGCCCTTTTTTTTGTATTTTCGTGACCCAAAAAAATTACATTGATTATGTCCATGACTTTTATAGCCGAATAGATACAATATTCTATGCTTTTTCACTATTGTTTTTGTTGCTTCTCTGCTATCTGTATTGTTTCTGTTTTGCTTGCTTTTGTTTCTTTCTTCTTGCAGGTATTCTTGGAGGGTCAACGACAAGAAAGCCTACCATTTTGGTGCAAGAGAGGCCAGCTCAGGCGGCGAGTGCACTGACTCAGCACATGGAGGCAGCGGCGCATATGGGAGACGTGGCGCAAGGGCTAAGGTTTGAGTTTTTTGAAAATGTTTAAAGTTTTGGGCCATTTTGGCTTTGTTATTTTTTGGGTTAGGGTTTGATTTTGGGCTTACATGTAATTGGGCATGGACTAATTTTGGTATTTTTATTTTTATTCTTATTTGGTTTGTTTGTTGTTTAGTAGGCCGGGTAAATCGGGCCTATTACAACTGCCCCTCTTTGCTCGTTGTCGTGTAACGAGAATGGAGAAAAGACTTTAAAAGGGTCGATTCTACCCGGCCTCGCCGAATCTTGACCTCTTGGTGCTCATCTTCTTCAAGTAGTCTTATCCTAACCAACTGCAACTTCAAGGAGATAAGGCTGGTGGCTTCAATCTGCTCCACTGCAACTTCAAGAAAATAAGATCCACCATAATTTGTAGCTTTAATCTATTCCACTGCAACGCTAGGGAAATAAGATTCGCTGTCTTCAGTCTGCTCCGCTGCAACTTCAGGAAGAGAAGGCTGGTGGTTTCAATCTGCTCCATTGTAACTTCAGGAAGATAATATCCGCCATAATTTGTAGCTTTAATTTGTTCCACTGCAACGCCAGGGAAATAAGATTCGCCATGATGACTTTAATCCAACCCACTGTAACTTCAGGGATATAGGATTTGTGGTTTCATTTATCTGTTCTCTGGGGAACATGACCTGTAGAATCCATTTCATAGGCCTATTTATGCCTAGAGATTAGGATGTCATGATCAGAATGAATCAAATGCTCCTAACTAGATGTGTATGAATGATATTTGCATGAATGCAGATTGCCATTTTTCGAGAATAATCCGCTTTTAATGCTTAGGTTAACATTGCTCGTGTTGTTCATCGAGGTTCTATCACTGATGCATTACCCTACCTTCTTGTTCAGCTAGTATTTTTGATAGAAAACCCGAAGAAATAGCCATAATTTAGGTTTTTCTTTCTCAAATGTTTCCAACCCTTATGTTTGGTTAGTTCTAAATAATAGTCCTATTTTAGGTCCTCGTACTATTTAGAAGCTTTCAGAGTAATATGTAAAACTCATTTTGTTTGAATATTATCAGTCCATGAATCGTTATTTCAATGAAAAATGCTTGAAAAAGATTATCACAATGGACAAGATGAAATTTTATTGAGAACAAAGCTCGAAATGAATAAATTAATCAAGATAGAAAATTTTGCTAAGATACAAAATGAATAAGATGAAAATAGGTGCCCCAGATATCGTAGCATGAGCTTCTCTGCACAAAACTTCTCGAGGACCCTTTGAACTTGATATGTGTTTAGAAGTCCTAGAAGACTTTGTTGATGCCCTAAGATGTAGCATCTCTCCTTCTTGTTAATTCGGAGAGGACAAGACTACCACATGCCCCCTTTGATAAAAAATTTGAATTGTCCATTCCTGAGTTTTCAATTCAAAACCCCATTGGTCTCAAGGTGCCCTTTGCGGGTTTACACATTGGCCTCTCCTTTTTCATTTTCTTTTTTTTTTTTTCTGTTTTCATTTTCTTTTCTTTACCTTTTTTTTTGTTTTTTTAAAGTGAAGTATTTCTTGCTTGAATCAGAATTTACTAGATTAGGCAGGCTCTTGCCATCCATCTCAATTAATATCAACGCTCCTCCAGAAAATGCCTTCTTTACCACATAAGGTTCTTCCTAATTTGGCATCTATTTTCCTCTAAAATCTTTTTGTATAGGAAGGATCTTCTTCAATACCAAGTCTCCCTCATAACCTTTTTTTTATAAGCTCGCATCATTCGCTTTTGGTATATTTAACCATGACAGATAGCTTTCAACCTTTTCTCTTCAATCAAATTTAACTGATAATATCGAGCTTGGATCCACTCCGCTTCATCCAACTTCAGCTCTGACAAGACTTGAAGGGAAGGAATCTTAATTTCGATGGGTAAAACTTACTCCATTCCATATACCAATGAAAAAAGAGTTACCCCGGTAGAGTTTTTTTTGCCTCCACTGCACCGTTCACTTTGGGGCGACACGGTGTTAATATTGAACAGACTATAAACTTCTGATACCATGCTGTTGTTCAAATTTAGTGTATTGTCTAATATGATCCGTTCTAGCATTCCATACTGGCATATGATCTTCTTTTTTAAGAACTTGCTGGCTGCCGACTTGGTGACATTGGCATATGAAATAGCCTCTACCCACTTGGTGAAGTAATTGATGACCACAAAGATGAATCGATACCCGTTAGAGGCTTTCGGCGAGATTGGCCTAATGACATCCATGCCCCACATGAGAAAAGCCATGGATTCCATTGATTCTTTGTAAGGTGGGATTTGTTTCTCATCTTGTTCTATCATCATTAACGAATCAGGAGATAAGCTACAGTCTCGGTCATCTTCAAAGTCCTGAGGTTCCTCTTGATACATATATTGCTCAAAAGGAGGTTTTGAGTCAATAGCAGTATTGCTCATATCATTGATATCTAGAGACCTGTTGTAGGCACGAAGGAATATCCAAAGAATAAATGAATCTAAGAACAGTTATTTATGTGGTATGAATATGAATAAAATGAAGGAATAAAATAATATTTGCTCAAAATGAGACACAAAAATACATTTTTTATTGAAATAAAGATGTTAGACATGAGTCTATTTCATAAAAGGATTCTTATTGCTTCTAGGCTTAAAGCAACAAGCGTGTTTTGAACATTACTCTGAATCAGCTCTAAAAACTACAGGAATCTCTTTCGTAGTCTAATTGTTCAGAACACTTCCAGGCTCATAAAGGCAAATGCCTGATAAATTTTCTCTTCCAATTTCTTCTTCAGATATAGCATTGATGCTCCAATTTCTGAACATTCCTTCTGGGTCTTCAGTATATTCAAAGAATTCTAGTTCTTTATTATCCACCAGGCCTTGCACCAAGGCTCTGAATTCATTACACTTTTGAATCTCGTGACCCTTTTCATCATGAAACTCATAGTAGTTCCTTACTTCTCCAGTTTTCTCTCTTAAATCCTGTGTGATTAATCCTCCTTCTACTATTTTCTTCCAAACCTAACCTCAGCGGGGTTTTCACTTCTGCTACATCTATCTTGATTCTCCTCCCTGTACTCTCGATTATCGCGTTTACCCCCTTTTTCAGAATGGTTGGGTAACAGATTTTCTACACTAGATGGATCATCGAATTTCACAATACCCATTTCGATGAGTCTTTCGATTATTTTTTTTAAAGTGGTGCAGTTCTCGATCGAGTGTCTTGTGATTCCCGCGTGGTACTCATATTGGGCGTTCGCGTCGTACCATTTGGGGTATGGAGGCTGCATAGGTTTTAGGTAGAAAAGGGATACTACATGTGCATCAAACAAACTTAGGTACAACTCCCCATACATGATTGGGATGGGCGTGAACTGGATTTTTTCTGAGTTCGGTCTTGGATTGGGTTCTTTCCATGGGGGAATCTAATGGCTAGTAGTTGTCGTTCTTGGCTGGTTTACGGTAATCAGCTTTGAATAGCCCTTGTTATACATACTCGCATTATTCCCCTCATTTTCCCTCCTCCTTGGGGCCTTTAAAGTATTGATTTGGGAGCTACACTCTCGCCTTTTTTATTTGTAATGATCTTCAAATTGTTTTGGGAGCTTCACTCTCTCCTGTTTTGTTTCTGCTAGATCATCCAAATCAAGGACAACAGGATTGGTTAGATTATCCCCCGGGTTAGAACTTGAACTAGTCGAGAAGTTCACTGGTATTGGGGTCTGATGTTAACAGATACCCTTTGTGGATACGCGTTTGGTTGTGCTTGGGTGTTTGTTGGGGTAAAGCCTAAAGGATAAGTAGGGTCCTCGTTATCGTCCCCGAAATTGACCATAGGCCTCTTTTCTTTTTCTAACCCTCCAACCAGCAACTGGCTCATCACATTTCTTTGGAATTCTAGCATATGGTCCCTCATATCTTGTTGAATTTTGGCCAATTGCTCTTGCATCTGTATTTACATTTGCTCTAATCTTTCTAACCTTTGGTCCATTTCTTTAGTTTTGTGGCGGGTACCGTAGCGATATTTAGTTAGTGGATTTTCGTTAGTTTCTAGGGCAACTGTAACAATTTCGATTAATTAGGGTCATTTTGTGAAATTTAATGCATGCAATAAAATGTAATGTAGATGAATGGAATGAATGCAAAAAGAGGCGTTGATTCTGATTCAATTCTATTATAACAACTTTACTAGAAAACAAATCTCTTTACAAAAAATGGATATCTACATATACGGCCTTACCCTAATACTCAAAGTGAAGGCATCGATATCTGTATATTAAGATCGAATCTCGCGAACTCTTCAAAGGGGTGCCTCCTCTATCTCCTTTTTGCTTAATCTATGCCGCGACCCATTGTTCACTCATCTTCGTGAGGCTCGTTAGCTTCTTTAAGAAAGCTGGGACATTGACGGCTCTCGAATAATCTTTGTCAGCTTGAATCCAGGGGCAACGAAACAAAGTCGTGTATTCATTCATCAGACTATCACCCTTCCCTCATTACGTTTTCTCGGACCGTATTCGGACGACCGCATTGTCTTCCACTTTATCAAGAAATCCATTTTCCATGACAAGCTCTCTATTTAGCAACTGAACGTGAATCAACACATATTTTCTATGATGAAAATGCAATGCAATCATAACCGAAACAAAAGGAAACACGTCAGCACAAAAACATAAATAACGAAAAAAGTACCTATTTGGATGACCACTAGGGTTTGGTGTAGCTCTACCTAAGGTGGGCTCCTAAGGCTCACTCTATACGGTTCAGTTCTAAAGTAAAGGTACCTGAACCAGCAGATTCCTCAATCCTCGCTCATTATAGGCTCGTATGGACTGAGTTCAGTTCAGGGGAATACATTTCCCTATGGCTGCATAGAAATGAAAATCTCATGAAGACATAGGTACGGATGTATCCCGAAAGCGATCCACTATCCTGAACGGAGGTGAAGACCTCACGAACGAATAGTTTCTCACTCCGGCTTAAAAGGGTATAATCGAGCGGTCATGTAATGCAATGTGCAGAAACATATCAAAAATTCAAACCAGTAAAGTGATTATAAACCAAAATGATGAAGATCGTAACAAAAATAGATGAAATGCAACAAAATGATCGTAAATTTAAACCAAGTTTGCGATTTTCAGAAAAAAGATAAAAAGTAATCAACATGTGGCTTGACTCTATTATTTTTAGGTCCCTAGTGGAGTCATCAAGCTATCGAAACTATTTTTTTTGAAATCGACTTTTATTTAAAAACGAAAATAGAGTCGCCACCCATCCTTTTTATTTAGGTGTGATCGAATCACCTCATAATTTAATCATTTTAATAAAAGTTTAAATTTACTAAAGCCATAATTTTTAGTCTACAAAATCCAGAAAACGGGTTCGGGAGTCGGTTATGCACGAGGAAGGATTAACACCCTCGATACGCCCAAAATTGGCACCTAGTTGATTACCTAATGTCTTAGTGTAGAAAACTAAAAACTCGAAAAGAATTTAAAATACGATCCCTCTTTATATTGTGTTATTTTAAAATTACTCGAATAAATCAAAATGTGTAAAATGCCTCCTTATCTCGAAGTAACAATATGTCACATCCCGTAAATTAGGACACGACATCTCATATTTTTTAGAATAAGCTTGTCTTCTATTTTTTTATTTAAACCTCATTTATTTTAATTTTAAAAGGATATTCAGTTATTTAGGTTCAACGTGAGAAATATCGAAACCCAGTAAGTTAGGGCATGACTTCTCGAATTTTCAAATACAGAATATTGCATTTATTTTCGAAATTTTCTTTTTACAAATTTGGATAAAATTAATGTAATATTAAGATTGATATATGAATAAAATGTTACACTAATGAATGACAACAATATAAATATACTAATAAGCAATTCATAATACATATCACTATAATACCAATATTAACAATCAAAGAAAAAATAAAATAAATAAATAATAAAACAAATAATAACGATGATAACAAAAATAGCTCTAATGAAAAATATGCACATGAAATGACAATACCAATTTTTAAATATAATGAACACAAAGAAATAAATAAATAAACATAGAGGAAAATATTATATATAATATTGAAAATAAATGACTTAATTAAAATATAAATGAAATTATGGGTGCAATTTGTAATAAGATATATAAATAAATAGTAATAATAATAAATGTAATAATAAATATGGTAAAAGAAAACAGAAAATAAAAAATGTATAAATATTAACAAATAAATAAATACAAAGAAAAGTAAAAGATTGAAAGTAAGGGACTAAATCAGAATCTAAGCCAAATTTAAAGTAAAAATCATAATAAAATAAGTATATTAAGTAATAAAATAAAGTAAGGGCTAAATCAAAAGCGCAAAAACAAGCGGGGACTAAATAAGAAATTAGCCCCATCCCCAGGACACGTGTCCTTTCCTCTGCAGATCAATAAACTGGGGACTAGATTGAAGCACAAAAAAAATCAGTGGCCAAATTTAAAAAAACCCAAAAAGGTAACAAAGGACTAAATTGAAGCGCATCGCAAAATCGAAAGGGCTGATTGCGCAAACATGCCCTTTGTTGAAAACACGCGGATCCTGAGGTTGGAGCAGGTCGGGTTTTGGGTCATAGGCCAAAACGGCGCCATTTTGAGGCTACTGAAATTAGCCCTAAACGACGTCGTTTACATAGCCTATAAATACTAAGTTTTTTATATTTCATTCTATTCTCTCTTTTAACAAAAAACCAAAAAACTCTCTCAACTCTCTCTCTCCCCTCCAAGTTCAGCTTTGGGCTCCGGTCGCCGGACCGTCGGCCACCGGCGACGCCGCCACCGTCTATGGTGGCCGAAAAATAAAAAATTTCCTTTTTTAAGCCCTTTGCCTTCCTGAGCCTAGATCTGAGGGTAAAAATACTCGAATAACCTACCAAAATTTGAAAAAGAGAGAAGAAAAAAAAAGAAAAGAAATCAAGAGACCCAAAATGATGGGTAAAATTCTGACTTTTAATTTTTTTTTATTTTAATTCGAAAATAAAAATAAAATGCAACCTCTTTTTTCTTTTGAACTTTGATGTCTTTTTTTTTTGTATTTTCGTGTCCCCAAAAAATTACATTGATATGCCCATGACCTTTATAGCCGAATAGATACAATATTTTATGCTTTTTCACTATTGTTTTTGTTGCTTCTCTGCTATCTGTATTGCTTTTGTTTTGTTTGTTTTTGTTTCTTTCTTCTTATAGGTATTCTTGGAGGGTCAACGACTAGAAAGCCTACTATTTTGGTGCAAGAGAGGCCAGCTCGGGCGGCGAGTGCGCTGACTCAACACGTGGAGGCAGCGGCGCATATGGGAGGCGTGACGCAAGGGTTAGGGTTTGATTTTCTGAAAATGTTTAAAGTTTTGGGCCATTTGGGTTTTGTTATTTTTTGGGTTAGGGTTTGATTTTGGGCTTACATGTAATTGGGCATGGATTATTTAAGTTTGGTATTTTTATTTTTATTCTTATTTGGTTTGTTTGTTGTTTAGTGGGCCGGGCAAATCGGCCTATTACAACAACTTTAATTTAGTTAAATGATAACAATATTCCACTGAAAACATAATAATAAAAATCATCGATACAATATAAACGTTCGATACAAGGATAAAATTAATTAGTGTATACGCTAGTCAGAATCTGTGCCACATAGGGGTGGTCAAAGGTTACGCGTTGGATTCCTTCTTAGTTCAGCCTCCGGGTGTGGTTGTGGTTGTTAGGGTTGTGGTCTTGGTAGCTTCTCTTCTTTACCTTCGGTCGGTTGTGATCCTTGCATTCTCGATTGCCATCACGCATCCTCCGATCTAGGAATAGATGGTTGGGAAAATGACTCAACTTGGTAGATCAAAGATCTCAGAGGTGTTTACGTCACAAACAGCGAATGAGCATAACTATGTTGAGTCTCATACACAGATGGGATAACGAGTGGACTCTCTATCGGTGCCTGAAACATAGACGGCACATCGTCATCGGGGTCAGCATAATTGGGAAAGTAGATGGCACAGACATGTAAAATATCAAGGATGAATGTCTAAAAGTCTAACTTGACATAGTACTAAAAGCAGAAAAATGTGGTGCTACATATGATGCTTGTGTGAAGATGATAGTGTTAGAATACACACTAGAATAAGACAGTACATACTGAATGGGGGGTGGTGTGGGCATCGGTGCTGAGGCCGTTGGTGTCAGTTCTTGCGTGGACGTTAATGATGGACTCACCTTGCCAACCCTTGAATTTAAAGATGCCCATCGTGGCCTACTCGTATGGGGGCACCGATGCCTCACCTCTTCCCTGTACAAATCTGGCTTGTTATGGACATAAACCATGGCATGTACTCCGGATTGCATGGTAACTCCGGAATGATAATAGGTCGTGAGTAGATAAAAAATCATACTGATTATTCCATATGTTACGAGTGGAATATCGACCAATTCTCATTCGACTGCCACAAGTCAATAAGATGCAGATAATCAAGGTCTTGAGGTGCCACGGGAATCAACTGTCGGAATCCTAACTCCGCAACACTCTATCGGTCTTGTGCATCTCGATGGTAGCATACAATACCAGTAGGACCTTCATGTGCCAGGCGTTGGGATTCACAAGAATTCCTCAGGGATTACTTCTTGAATTGTCGGATCCTCGTATGGTGTCCATTCAAACTATTTTAACATGATAATAATATTAGTTATATTATACTACTAAATATAAAATTGACTACGTTATTTGTTTATAGTTCAAAATTAAATAAATACATACTTTCGCTTTTGATTGTTAGTCTAATAGAAGTTGTGTATCTTGAAGCCCAGTAGGTAATATCATGTGATTCGGTGCATGGTTCCACCTATTTAAATAATTTCTTAGCGTAATAATTTTAATTTAAATCAATTAATTATTGTAATATCTACTGAATTTTACCTTATTACAAGTGTGAATATATACAGGTAGTTCGCTCAAGGATGTAAAAATGTAAACCGGAACCAAGCCATAATTTTAGTAGTAAAAGGCGACCACCAATTTTGATTTTTTTCTAGTTGCGTCGCCCAACACATCTCTCGGTACAATGTCGCCAACACGACGGACCCCCAATTGAGTTCTCCCGCTCCTTTAAAATTTACGAGTTTTAGCAGCCACCTTAGATGGACGAGATTTCGTGACTTATTCGGCATCAGGATACCCCTGATGATCTAAAGGATGTAAGCCCAAACGTATCGTTCTTTTTAAACTTCAGTTGAATTCTTATCCAGCCCCACTAAATTTTTTGCATCCAAGCCATTTCGATCCGACCTTCGTAAATCGTCTCTGGAGTCGTACCCAAAAGATCACCACATACGAATCCTCAATCAACAGACTGAACAAGCTTGGTGACTACCGACCCGTCCACGGGTAACCCCAACTGTAAATGCACGTCCTCTAGAGTGATAGTACACTCGTCGCATGGAAGATGGAATGTGTGCGTCTCGGGTCTTTACCTCTCCACGAACGTGCTTACGAGTTTCGGGTCCAACTTACAACCCCAGCCTACAAGGGCCACGTGCCAAAAACTGGCTTCCCTTAAGTATTGTTTGATCAACTGCAAGCATTTTTCTGAGTTTTTCCTGAAAACGTTTCCAACGTATCAAAAACGGCCAATTCCCGTAATTTTTCAAAATTTCGGCTTATTTCTATAATTAAAAAAAACGAATTTATTTAGTAATTTATTCCATTTAGCAGCTATCTTTATTTTATTTTATGATTGTTAGTACTTGTAAACCGGCTTGTTTTTGCTTATTAACATTCATGGCAGTAAGAAAAAAAAATAAAATTTTAGTATTATTTGATAAGTGAATATCAAAAGTAACGTGTATAGTCCGTAAACCTTTTGGAGCAAAGTCCGTAATGGTGACGCTCATTTACATTTGCAAAGGAACACACTAAAACCATCTTGAAATTATTACGAAAAAAAGTGTGAAAAATAAACATTAACTCTATAATCTGATTCTTATTGTAAACAAAAAAGCAAGGAATATTCCCCTATATTATGTAAAAATGTAAATAGCAGCTTGAAGTCTCCATCACCATCCAATTTCTCTACAAGGATTATTCTTCTTGTAATATTATGAAAAGTTTAAAAAGACAAAAACAGAAAAGCAAAAGACTCCCTCCCTCCCACCTCAACGTCAAGGCTCTGCTTTTCAAAATTGTCTTCTTTCTTCCTACCATCCTAATCCACCCAACCCTGCCTCAACCATTCCATTGCACCTGTACCGCACTCTATCCAAAAGTGGTTCACCTCTGAATTCCATGTCATTTCTCTTTTCTTTTTTGTGGGTATTCATGGATACACCTAATTCAAATATATTTTGTTCTTTTTTACTTTTTCTACTCTAAGGCTGTACAAAAACTCCTGCTTTCTTCGGTTACTATTGAAAATAATTCTTAGGGCTCTGAATGAAGGGTTCTATTTAATTTCTCTTTAGAAATGCTCCTTGTGGAACTCAAATTTAGTGCAACTTTTTTGGTTGAACTCGTAGCAGAGTTTGCTTAGTTCTTTAGCCAAAACCGGTGCTCCGCAGTAAAACACTCCTGCTCCACCA